>NC_141141.1:8545000-8822500 GCF_053477565.2 Lygodium microphyllum
GGCCCTCCATGGCTGGGATGCAGGGTATAGTGCATACTACAGTTGATAGGTAGCTTAGATACACACTTTGCAAGAGTTGTTGATGACTTTGAAGCCTAATACATGACTGTGAACTCTGTTATGAGGTGCTAGAGTGATACACAGATCTGAATCTGAAGCAGACATGCTAGAATCTGTGATAGGACTATGTGTATGAGGTCTTGTTTGATACACTGAAGCTACATGAAATGTATTTTGGCTTCTATTAAAGCATTGATATGTCCAGGAAGGCTTATGTATCATCTCTCATGCTTGTGGATTGAAGTTTGGCACAAAAAAGAATTTAGATCTGGCATGTTTTAATGGCTGAAAACTATCATTAAATAGTGGACAACAAGCATCACCTTCCATTGAAGCATTACATGCTACCTTGGGCACTCCTCATCTACATGAGGTGACATATGTATGCTAAGTTCTTAGAGGATCAAAGAGAGCTTTGGATATTACTGAATGCTGAAGTTTTGGAGATGAAGCAAATGCAATTTCATCTTCTTGGCTGAATATAGATTGTAAATGCAATGTATGACTTGGCTCATTCAAGGCAGGAAGCCTAGAGTTACCCGCATAGTCATGTATTGACTCTGTCACACTGGAGCAAATGTATGACATGATTTGAAGACATTTTGGAGCTGCTTAAGGCTTGCCATGCTGATTTTTGGTTGACTACAACCTGCAACCAAATTAGTTGACACTTATACTTGTTGTTTATGCACTGCTTTGTGCTTATAAAGACATATTTGGAGTGACATATGTACCAACAGCTATCTGGGAAATTCTGGGACATGTATGACATTTATGCATGTTGTTTTTGGACTTGAATTTGTTGTTGGTTATACACAATCTATAGTTTTTAGACTGCATCTTTGGTCCCTGGTAGTGAGGTTGCAGGAGTTTAAACTGAAGCAAATACATAGCATATGTATTGACTATTTTACATATGGGTTAGACCATTTGTTTTGGGACTGTTTTGGGTTATTAGTGGGCTGAAATACCCTATATTTTTACTGCAATTAGTTGCAAAAAATATCATAAACTGTTGTGGACTGAACTTGGTCAGTCATACTTATTGGTTTGCAGGTAGTTAAACATCTGACAGACAGTCTATTGCATCATGGCTAATGCACGTGGGATTGATAATATCAGTTAGATAGTTGGAGAGAAGTTAGACAACAAGAACTTTGCATTATGGAAATTCAGAATGAATAACTTTCTAGTTGGCAGGGGTTATTGGGATCTATGTACAGGAGATGAGGCTGCTCCTGAGTTGCCTGCAACAAATCCAACTAATGAACAGAAAAGAGCTCATAGGCTATGGAATGAGAGAGCATGCAAGGTGCTGCATTGGTTTTCTCTATGTATATCTAATGCTATGGTAATTCAAATCACTGAATGTGAGACTCCAAAGGATACTTGGGACATACTGATGAAAAATTATGGAACCATGACACATGCACGAAAGATCCAGTTGAAACAGTAGTTCAACAACATGTCTAGGAATGGCAGGAGCATCCAGGTGTATACCACGGAGATTAAGACCATAGCTGATCAACTTGCTACCATTGGCTCAAGTGTATCAGAAGATGATATGATTGTTGTTGCCTTGAATGGATTAGGGAAAGAGTACAAATCTTTTGACACATCTATTTTTGTTAGAGAAGAGCCCCCTACCTGGGAAGAGCTAGTTGCTTTGTTGCTGCATGAGGAGGTCAAACTTGGTTTGAATATAGGTTCCAGTGCATCTCAGAGTAGAGACACTGTGTTATATTCTAGCTAGCATGGTAGAGGATTTAGAGGTCGTGGTTCATTTTGAGGTCGTGGTGACACTCGTAATGCTTATGGACAGCAGCAATAGCAGGGTAATTGGCATAGTACAAATACACAAGGTCAGCGTGGATCTGGTGGGTCTAGAGGCAGGGGGAGATCACCCCGCGGTAGAGGTGGTGGATCTGGTTCATGGCAGTCATCTGATCAGTCCAACAGGGACAAGGATTGCCCTTATTGCGGCAGGTATGGGCACATTGCAAAAGACTGTTACAAGAAGCAGGGAGATATGAAGGCAAAGGGCAGACAGCATGGGCACTACGCATCTTCCAGTGGTGCTCATGATGAGCAAGTTGATAGACTCTTTGCCATGCAGCATGTATTCAAAAATGCATCGAGACATAATAGAGATGGTAGATGGTACATTGACTCTAGAGCGTCAAACCACATGACACCGCATGGAGAGTGGTTTGATGAGATGGTTGCAGGTACACATGGTCATGTATGTACTAGGGATGACACCCAACATGACATAAAGCATAAAGGGATTGTTCCTCTCATGATGCCTGATGGCAAGAAGAAAGGTCTGCATGATGTATTACATGTATCGATCATAACAAAGAATCTTTTGTATGTGGGTCAAATGGCAGAACAGAATCTGCAAGTGAGATTTAATAAAGATGGATGTTTCATTGAGGAGTATGGAAATGGCTGCAAGTTAATTGCCAATGGCAGAAGGGATGGCGGGATGTTTACATTGGATGCGACCATTCCGGGACTTAAGGCATCCATGTTTGCTCATGATGAGAGTGACATTCGAGATGTAGAGATTTGGCACAAGCGGATTGGACATGTCAATGTACAAAAGCTGAAATCTATGCAGCAGAAGGAAGTAGTACTTGGATTACCCAAATTCAAGTATAATGACTTTGGTCATGTATGCCCTGCATGTCAGTTTGGGAAGGAGGCACAGTTTCCTTTCATGAGACATGTAAAAAATAGCACTAGGCCTTTACAGTTGCTGCACTCTGATGTCTGGGGTCCTTCACATAATGCTTCTTTTGGAGGTGCACGGTATTATGTATCATTTATTGATGATTTCAGCAGCATGTACACTTGGCTTTATATTTTGAAACATAAAGATGATGTGTTTGATGCATTCAAAGACTTCAAGAAGCATGAAGAAAATGAGGTGGGCTGCTACATATCCTGTTTAAGATCAGATGGAGGAGGTGAATATGTCTCTAATTACTTTGATAGGTATCTTGCTAAATATGGGATCAGAAGACAGCTCACATGTAGCTATACACCGCAGCAAAACGGTGTTGCAGAGAGGAAAAAGAGGGTCCTGATGGAATCAGCTAGAGCTATGCTGAATGAGAAATGTCTGCCAAATGGTTATTGGGCTGAAGCAGTGATGACTGCTGTCTATGTGCTGAATCGAACCCCTATAGCATGGATTCATGATGTCACTCCATATGAGAGGCTGTATAGTCATAAACCTGATATTTCGCACTTGAAGATATTTGGCAGCATTGCATATGTGCATATACCGGATGAGAAGAGGAAGAAACTAGACCTTAAGGCAGTGAAGAGTGTGTTTGTGGGATACGCACAGGAACGGAAAGCTTATAAGTGTTATGTACCTTCTACGCATGATACACTCATAAGCAGAGATGTGGTATTTGATGAGTTAGCATCCTGGTATGGGAATCCTGTTGTAGTGCCTATCGGATGGCTCACCCAGTATGAGTCATGCTGAAAATACTCTTGCAGAGAGTACTTCCATGAGTGGTCAAACAGGTGATGTATCATCTATAGTGAGTCCTTGGACAGGACGATTGCGCAGTCACACTACTACATCCACTGACACGGATATGTCAGTGAGGGGGAGAACAGATAAGGGAAAAGAAAAGGTTTCTTTCTTTTCTTTTGTTTATGTTTTGTTTTTTTTTTTCTCCTATTCCCGAGGGTGTCTCCACCTTTTCTCGAAGAATAGGTCAGCATGACAGGGACCGAAGTCCTTTTCTCCCATGACCGATATGTTTTTTTTTTCTTTTTCAAATTAAGCAAGGGAATCGTAGAAATACCATTTGTCAGAACCATCCTCGCCACTGTCGCTGGTGGAAAATAGAGGATAAGAGATCAAGGCTGGAAGCTGGGGCTGAGGGGACAGAGGGTTGCATCCACCTCATCAGGAGTGGCTAAAAAATGGCTATCAGAAGTAGCATCATAAGAGTGACAATGCCACGCCAACGGGGGAAAGGATCAGGTGACCGTGATTGTCAAGATCCCCAAGGAGGGAAGTACTTCTTCAGGTGATATCCATTGATCAGGAAGGGACCATCAGAGGCATCAACGGTCTGCACTTGGACGGAGCCATTAAGATTGATAGCAAGTACCTTATACGGGCCCATCCACCGCTGTTGAAGCTTGCCAGGAAACTTGCCAAATCGTGAATCATAGGCTAGGACCAAATCACCTTCTTTGAACTCCTTGTGCTTGATGAAACTATCATGGTAGGCCTTGCGTCGAGCTTGCGAGGCTTGCATGCACTGTAGAGCCATCCTGCGAGTTTCGTCCAAACATTCCAAGTGCAGGAGACGGCATTGCAGTGAATCATCGTCCCCCAAATGCTCTTTGATAGCCACTTGCAAAGAGGACAATTCCAGTTCAACAGGGAAAACAGCTTCTGTACCATACACCAGCTGAAAAGGGGTCTATCTTGTTGCTGCTCGATCATCCCAATCACGACGATGGGCGGCAATTGTCCTTGTCAAGATCGAGCAGAGGATGCGATTGGTGACTTCGACTTGGCCATTGGCTCTGGGGTAATAAGGAGTGGAATTGTGATGGCAGATCTTATACATCTCTGTCAACTCTTCCATGACTTTATTAATGAAATGAGTGCCTCTGTCACTTACCAATGATTCTCATACATGAATAGGGCCACGCTGTTACCATCGTCCTGCTTTAGGGCTTTGGCTTCACACCACTTTGTGACATAATCCGTACATACCAGGATGTATCTATTCTGTTTCCTTCTGGTGGGAGGATCGATTGGGCTAATGAAGTCGATGCCCCACTTCTCAAACGGCTTCAAAGGAAGGATAGGTCGCAGTGGCATAGCGTAGTCTTGGTGGGTTTCCCCATCCTCTGGCAGGCATCACATCACTTGCAATAATTATATGCATCCTTGTGGAGGGTCGGCCACCAGTAACCTGCTACTAGCAAAGCTTTCCTGGCTATAGCTTCTCCTGCAAAGTGGCCCCCACATGGCTCGTCATGGCAAGCCTTCAAAAAAATCCCAATCTCATCTCCTGCAACACATCTTCTGAGCACTTCATCTTTGCCTTTCTTGTATAGTGCACCGCCTAACAGGGTGTAGGGGGTTGATTCTAACATAAGCTTCTTCCTTTCCCGACTAGAAATGCCAGGAGGGTACTGTTGGGTTGCCAGCAAATTGAAAATGTCTGCATACCAGGGGGTTACAGTTTCTGCCAGAAATAGGGAAGCATCAGGGAGGTCTCGATCATCCTGCTCCTCGTCTGCAGTCTGCAGAATACGCGACAGATGATCAGCCAAAACATGGGAATGACCAGGTTTGGTAATCACCTCAAAGTCGAACTCCTGGAATAGAAGGAGCCATCTCATCATTCGTCCTTTCACGTCTGCTTTGTTCATCAGGAAGGACAGGGCCTCATGATCTACATAAAATTTAAAGTGGCTAGACAGTAGGTAGTGGCGAAACTTCTCTAGGGCAAACACCATTGCCAAGCACTCAAGCTCTGTCACTGTATAGTTCCGCTCTCTATCAGTGACTTTTCGGCTTGCATAATATATCGGTTGATCTAATTTGGAGGGGCCCTTTTGACATAGGACAACACCTAGCCCTTCAACTGATTCATCTGTGTGCACATGGAACTCCTTCGTCCAATCAGGAGGCTGTAAAATAGGTGCCTAGATCAGGCATTGTTTTAGGGTATTAAAGGCTTCTTCACAGTCATCCGTCCAAAGGAAATCAGCTTCTTTCCTTAGGAGCTTGTGCAGAGAGGCTGCCTTAGTTGCAAAATGGGCTATGAATCTTCTGTAGTAACCCACATGGCCTAGGAATCCCCTCAATTGTTTGAGGTTGGTGGGTGATGTCAGAGCTGCGATCTTCTTGATCTTTGCAGGGTCTGTTGATATCCCATGTGCAGAGACAATGTGGCCCAATAGAACTCCAGAAGATACCCCAAAGATGCATTTGTTGGGGTTGAGGGAGATCCCATACTCCCAAGCATTGTCCCAAATGTCTCCAGTGTTCACGGATCAAACTATAGACACAGAAGTCATCCAAATATACCTCAATAAAGTCCTGCAAATGATTTTGGAATGAGGCCATCATGACTCACTGGAAAGTAGCAGGGGCATTGCAGAGTCCAAATGGCATCACTCAGTAAGCATAGGTCCCCCATTCTGTGGTGAAGGTTGTTTTGGACTGATCTTCTTCTGCTATCTGCACTTGGTTGTATCCACTAAAGCCATCCATCAAGGAGTAAAGCTCATGGTCTGCCACTGTGTCTAACAGCTAGTCTGTAAAAGGGATAGGAAAGTGATCCTTCTTGGTCTTGGAATTCAACTTGTGGAAATCCACACATATACAAAGCTTGCCATTCTTCTTGGGTACAACCATGATGGGTGAGACCCATTCACTATTTGCCACTGGATAAATGAATTCGGCTTCCAGAAGCTTCAGCAACTCTGCTTTCACCAATGTGGAATAATTCGGGTTCATTCGCCTATGTTGTTGCCATACTGGCTTGGCATCAAGCTCCAAATCAATATGATGCTGACATATTGTGGGATCAATCCCCTTTAGGTCTTTGTAAGACCATGCAAATATGTCCAAATTCTCTTTCAACAAGTTATACAAGGTTGACAACTCCTCTTCTGGTAGGCTGCTACCCACCTTCAAATGGCGTTCAGTGCCATCTGCATCCACAAAGGTTTTACTGCCTTTCACATTCTACTTCACGGATGAAGGTCCCATGGACTGCTTCTGGGTACAGATCCGACTCCTTCAAGAGGGTGGTGTCCTCTTCTGATGTCCTACTAGACCCAACGTCTTCTTGCAGTAAGGACTTAGGTTGCTCCTTGAAATGGTGAAATGGGATCAGTGCTATCTCGGTTTTGGTTTGAATGTTAATTACCTTAGAGCTTGAGGACTCCTCTTCAGAGGATGCATCCAGGAATGTTACAAAACAGAAGAGAAGAATAGGTCCTCTGCTTCGCCTTCTGCCTCTATCATTGGCTCTGCTATGGCCATGTAACAGGGAGAGCAGTACATCCATGCTTCTATCTCACTGTCAGAAGTGATTTCGTGGGAGTTCCTAGTTCAGGTAGGAAGTATTCGCCCATTGACAAGGACTTTTCATCTTTTGGGAGTTGGCTTACAGTGCCCACTGTCAGGGACTATGCCTCTGTTTTCTTGGGAAGGATCTGTTTGACAGTATCTTCGTCTACTGATGTTCCATCTGTAGCCTCATTAGGGGAGTCAGAAGATAATTCCAAGGAGGTGGATCCATATCCTTTTTGAGTGCCATATAGCTTCAGCACCACTTTATTGGGTCCTCTACCCAAGGTCAAGGTTCCTTTGAACCAATCTGTCCTTGCTCTGGCTTCAAAAAGCCATGGTCTGCCCAATAATAGGGGATAGGATGTACCATAAGAGTTTGGCTTCACCACCAGATAGGTTAGCCAATAATCTTTTCCAGCCACTATAGTCTTCACATATGGGAGAATGCCCAAAGGCTTGATTCTACTTTGATCCGCCAGTCTGATGAGCCATTGGGTTGGTTGCACACCTTGTAGGCCTAGATCCTTCATTGTCACATCCGTCATAATGTTCATTGATGAGCCACCATCAATCAGTGCATTTGCAATAAAGCAGCCTTCTATCCACACACTAGTCTCTAGGGTACCAGGATCTAGGAAGGCGTTAGCCACATCCACTTCTTTTATAGGCTCTGGAGCTTTGTTGGACTTTGTTGTTGTTGAGGGAGCAATCCTTAATCCACATCTTCTTATCAGTATACTTTTGAACCTTTTTCAGCAACTGGGAGACAACATCAACAATTGTCGGAATGTGAGGTTTGGTTTAAAGGTATCTAGATCTCTGACCAGATCGTATTCATTAATAGGATCCACTGGCTTCTCTAACCGGTTAGGAAATGGGACGACACCCATCTTCATTTTCCCTTTTCCTTCCAACAGGGGCATCATGGGGTCTTCTTCTACCACTTGTGGCACTTCCTCCTCTTCTATCTCCTAGACCTCTGGTCCTGTCTCTGTGACTCTTTGTGGCACTGTAGTGCTCTGTACGGCACTGTAAGGCTCTGTTCTGTTCTGTTCTTTTGGTGGAAGATTGAACCTCACTGTTCTGGTAGGAGGATTATTTTCTTTCTGGATAGGTGGTTCCTTCTCCTTTGCACGCGTGATGGCAACAACTTCCAATTCCACTAAATTGGAGGTAGGCTCTTGAGCCTTGGATGAATTATCAGTAGCACTGTTTTTCACTGGGGCTGGGCTTGGATAGTCTTTCGCATTGTGGCCTTCTCCTTTGCATCGACTGCATAAGGGCTTGTAATCCACTGACCTTCTGGGATTTGGACAATTTGGTGAAATGTGTCCCTTTTCTCCGCATCTGTAACACTCCACTTCTGATCTCTAACCACAACCAGACTGTCTTCCTCTGTAACTTTGGGATGAAATCTTCTGGGTCCGAAATTAGGACCAAACTCCCTAGGATTTGGTCCAATATCCTGTGTTGTCATTTTGGATTCCAGCAAGTTGAATCTTGTGTCTTCTTCCTTCCTTCTCCTATCATACATCTCCTTCAGAGAGAAAATATCCTCTATATGGTTTTTCCTAAGATAGTAGGAGCAGAAAGCTCCAAGGACTATTGGCTTTCGTGTACATTCAGTGGCTAAATGGCTTGCTTGATGACACTTACCACACCAAGTATTTGACCGCATCACATCTCTTCCAGCTCCTGCAAAAGTGGATATATTGGTAGTATTCACCTTCAACGTCTATAACTACTCTGTAATCACATCCAAAAGCTCTTTCTTGATACTTGCAGCTGAGTTGGATAAATAATCCTTCAAGCTTTCTCCTCCTGAGGCATTGGCAGTAGGGTTTTGAGGAGTCTCTATAATCATTGCATAAACAGGTTAGGCTAGTGCAGAGGGGTCTCTATTCTAATTCTGATTCAGAGCTCCTGTTTGAACTGTTGGCTGTTGGCTCCAGTTGGTAGGGTTCCACTGTTGCTGCTGATTTGGCATTGGGGGAATTGTTTGGGACCATTGATGTTGTGGTTGAACCATCATTTGAGGCATTAATTGTGGCCACTATGGATTTGGTGCACTGTACTGTGATACTGGGGGCATCTGTTGGTAGGGGTAGGGGACAGTCCCTAGGATTGCATTTGGTGGGTACATCATTCCTGACATCAGAGGAGAGAGGACTCCTCTTCCTGGATTCATCGCCAATCTAGCTTCCACTTTATCGTACAATCTTGCACCTTCTGTTGCAGTTTGCAATGTGGCTGGTCTTTGCAGCTCCACAAACTTACGGACTTCTAGTTGTAATCCTCTGAGAAACACTCCCTTCTGAATGCCATCATCTAGATTATGGTTAGTCCATCTCTTCAGGATGGATTCCATTCGTGAGACATAAGCTTCTACTCTTTCTCCAGAGGACTGACTTAAATTCATAAATTCCTCTCGCATCCGCTCTTCAAAACCTTCACGCCTGAATTTAGTGAGGAAGGCCAACTTCAAGTCGTCCCATGTGCCAAAACTTCCTGCTGCTTGTCTCTCATACCACTGAAATGCCGCGCCCTTGAAAGTGGCGGGGAATATTGCTAACCAATGCTCAGGGGTTCTGGCATTGTTAGCCACACATGCTACCATAAACTCTGCTACATGAAGATCGGGGTCTTCATTGTACTCTCCCTTAAAAATTGGCAATGGGACTACATTTGCTGGCCTATCATCAATATTTCCAGGATGGATCTGGCTTGGAAGTGGACCTCCAACACAGGAGGAGGAAGGGCTTGATGTGCCATTGGGACTTCTGTAAAGAGTTCCGCAAGGGTGTCAAAGGCGGCTTCTCCTGCTAGCTCGTTCTCAGCTTTGATTCTTGCTTTCTCTCTTCTCACGTACCTCTGGACTCGTTCTAGTGCTTGCCTCTTTATTGCGTCATTCATCAGGGGGTTGGCTCCACTATGTTGTTAGTGCTCCACAGAGGGATAACAGAAGGCTTCAGTCTCTGGAGGACTCTCTTGCCAACATTTCTTCTACTTCTTCCTTTTCAACGTCTCTGAATTGTGCTTTCATGCCACTGCACAGAGGAAGGTATTCGGTTCTGAAGGTGTCAAAATGCATATGTCTAAGCATTGTGGTGGTGCCATCATCATAGTAATGCCAGCTTCTAATGGTTTCAATAGTGTATGTTGTAAAGAACACTCTGTCTATCAACTTCCAGTGGGTTGCTAATTGAACAAACAGAAGATTATCAGTGCACCAAGCATTCCATGTATCTTGATGTTGAGCATCTACGAACAAATTCCAACTCTTTTCCTTCTTGTCTTCGTGAACCTCTATAGACCAAGACTCTTGAAGCTTCTTCACAATATTCCACTTGATGATATCTGGAAACTTCTCAATGAATGCCAAATCCTCCATGGATGGTCATTCTCTCTGTTTCTGCTCTTCAGTTTGTTCCCAAACAGTTTGCCACCAAGATGCAAGTTTCTGCTGTTTCAACAAGAAGAGGAAACAGTCCACCACATAGAGCATGCATCATGATGGTGATATGTTTCCGCCATTGTGGGATGAACTTCTTGTGGAAAGTGGCTTTGACTATGAGAAATTCCAACTCTTCAGTGGAAGAAGTAACTTTACAAACATCCATTGAATTCTTCTCTTCTTGGTAATGCCATTTCCTTCATTTTCAGCCTCTTCAGGTGCTTGTTGATGGCAAGTTTCCCCGGATGCGCACCAAAAACATGGAGCCCCAAGAGAAACACCAAGGAAAAGGGAATTCTCTTGCAAGAAAATCTATCTTGTAATATCAACAAGCTTTTATTTCATTCTTCTGATCATCAAAACAAAGAAAACAGTAATTCTTCACGCAGCATCATAGTAGATATCTCCCACGGATTTATCTTTAACAAACTTGATCATGTTCTTCATATTCTTCATTAATAGACAAAGAGAACACAACTTTTGATGGAAAGAAATCACATAGTATTCATCTTCATTGTCTTCATAGTCTTCTCCCTCATAGAAAGATACAATGTTTCACATAGAATCAACTATCTCTTGCATATTATCTCTCTCACAATAGTATGCTCTCAATACTACATCATATCCTCACTACAATCACTCAATAATCACTCACAATAATCCTCATTAGGTCGTGGATACACCTCCCAAAAGGTATGTCAGATGTGGAAGGTCACCAAAGACATCATAGTGTCCTGTGAGATCTGTCTTCTGTCATTGTCCTTCTATAACCTTCTGTAAATCTTCATCAGCTACTTCTTCACTTCTTTTGACTTGAATAGAGATTCCATGCATCCTTTTCCTAAGACAAGAACACCTCCCAAAACATCCATACACTCAACATAACACTCAACAGAAACAAACAGAACAGAACCACAGAGCAACAGAGCAACAGGACTACAGAGCTACAGAAGCACAGAAGCTACAGAACTTTACAGAAGATCAACAAAACCCATAAAAATCATAAAAACCAAAACAAAACCAATTCAATCTCTCATAAACCTTTTAACACATCCTCAATCATCTCTCAAAACATCCATTCAACCATCTCTACTACCAAAACAGAACCAAAACAGAACAAAACAGAAGAAAATCAGGCTTTACAGAACCATACAGAGAGAATTACAAAACTCTTCAGAACAACATATTTCATCAAAAACCAACATAAACCCTTTCAAACATACTCAAACCACTCCAAACACTTCAAAACATCTTCAAAATAAAACAATCAACCACCAAAAACAACCATTCAGCAACAAAAACAACAAAAAATCAGCCCAAAAACCAATCATTTCCACACTCAACACATATGTTGCAGAAATTATCTAATATGTAATTATCCGATATATTGTAGAAATTACATGTTATGTAATTGGTACGAGTATCCGTACGATGAAGGGCATAATATGCATAAGAGCATCTGTACTATGAAAGTCATACACATTATATGCAAGAATGTTAAACTTCGTATATGCATACAATTTTCATCAGGCATAAGGCATCAGGCTATGCATGTGTAATTTTAGATGCATATGTATCATATCAATGCATTGGAAATCATAAGAAAACCATGTGGACTTAGGTGGTCATCCTATTTAGACCAATCAAAATCGATACTTTTAATTGTTTTCAAGGCACAGAATGCATACCAATTTCATCATGCATAAGGCATCTGGCTATGCATGTGTAATTTTAGATGCATATGTATCATGACAATGCATTGGCAATCATAAGAAAACCATGTGGACTTAGGTCATCATCCTATTTAGACAAATAAAAATGGATACTTTCAATTGTTTTCAAGGCATTGAATATATCTCATAGAAGCAGAGATCTTGACAAGCAACAATAAAGCTAAGACCTCTTTGTATCTTTTTTTGGTGATTTATGACGCACAAAATGGAAAATATAGCACTAAAACCATCAAAGCATCTTGCCAACATCTTATGAAACTCTAGATTATCTTGACATTTTGTAAATGATATTGTGCATTCTTAGTTAGGACAATCAATTATGTGTAATATGATCAACTACACCTTCATGCATCTCACTTGGAAATAGGGGTCAGTTTCAAATAAATTCCTTTTCTAGGTTGTATAGAGATATGTGTAGGATATTGAGCACCTTTATCTTTGAACATGTCTTTGCTGAGAAGTCATAAACCATCAAGCTGCATGGAAGAAGTGTTGGTCACTTGGGCTTTCTCATACGCTAGCAACGTCTTGATTCTTGCATGAGTTTTATATTGTTACTCAGGTAATAGCCACTCACTTAATCTTTGCTTCAGTATCTTGTCTTTTGGAAGTTTGCATCTCATATGGATACATAATGGCAATCCCCATTTTGATCCATACAAGTTGCATCTTGTGGAAAAAATATCATTCCAACATTTAATAAATGGTGACGCCATGCTTTAATGATATCTAACAATGATGTTGTACATGCACGCTTTGATGGTGCACCCAATGAAGTAGACGCATGCATCTAATTGTTGTGCTTATGTTACGCTTTGCAAAAATTTTGTTTGTAACTCCTTTTCATAGAGAAGCCAGGAAGGAATTCCATACATCTTGAATTGATCGACGATATAACTCACCTATACAATCAACTTGCCATAACTAATGCTCCATACTTGTTTGAAATTGGGTTGGTGTGCGTACTAAATGTAGAATTTTATTGCGCTTTTGTTCGTTGTTTAATGATGTGAGCTGCACATGTAGTTGAAAGTGAATTTTATACCTTCGTACACATTGTTTGTTGTTTGAAAATTGAGTATGATCCGATTCTTTTCATTGCTTTACATTCAATACATATTTGGTCTCTAGTATAAATGGTAGTTTGAGCAACCTAACACGGCACCCAACCGCCATTCGCAACATGGTTTTTCAAGTGTGCGTTGATTGCTTGGCAAGTTGTTTGTATGGCTTCGTGCACGAGAAGTCAGACCTCGTCGCGTGCACAATCCTTGGTGGGTGCTTCAACCGTGCGTGTAAAGAAGGGGATAAGTTTCCTTGTTTCTTTTGGAATATGGATCACATGCAACAATTTCTCTAGATTGTTTCCATGACAATTCTTTCAATTTGTGTTCTTTTCACGTTTCATCATTTTCTCATCGAGGGTGCAAAGGTTCTCATGGGGACATTGTATCCTAGACACATATGATGATGTTGACCTCTCCATCCCCTCAGTAAGAGCATGCTTATTGAGCAAATGCTGTGAAAGTGCAATTCTCTTTTTTCATTGAATTTTCATGGTGTAAGATAGTAGTGGCACTCACTGCACATGTGTACTTATGTAGAGTCGTGCACCCTATGTAGACATTACTCTACCCGACGGCACTATAGCCTGCAAGTGCCATGCGGACATCTTGTGCCCAAAGCGGAATGTCAACATTGTAAGGAGGGCACGGATGGTTGAGCACCTAAGAGTTGAGCATGGCATAGAGTGCGACATTTCCCATAGGAAGACAGGTCACCCGATTGATACACCGCATGCCCGCACCACTGTCGGTGCGTGGCAACAGAAGACAGAGGCACGATTTGGCAATCTATAGAGGAAGCTAGAGCTGGCTAGGAGAAAGTATGAGAGAGCCCAGTATGCCCAAGTCCAGCAGTTGTGGGACCTATTGGAGGAGACATAGCACACCATGGCGCATGAGAAGTATGTCCATGAATTTGTGAGAAAAGCATTGGTCAAATATGATTCAAAGAGAGAGCATCGCATCCAACACACGAAAATGCATATTACCGAGGGGTATGGAGCACATGTAAGTATCTAATCTCTTTATCTCGCATGAGTATTGTGATGTTTTTTTAAAATCTTATATGGATTGTCTCAGGATGGTATAGGGTCTTCATAAAAAACTATGCTTTGATTGCAGAACCCCTGACGGACTTATTGAAGAAACAAACTTCCATTGCATGGTCAACTCCCGAACAAAATAGCTTTGACAAATTGAAGTAAAGTTTGGTATCAGTACCTATCCTAAAACTTCCAGACCTCAATAAGGAGTTCGAGATAGTAACTGATGCTAGCATTCTTGCCGTCAAGGAGTCCTTGAACTAAGGCCTGACAGGATCTTAGATGTTAGGGAGAGACAATTAAGATCCAGAACCTTGAGAGAATTCCTCGTCCAGTGGAAAGATTATCCCGAAGAGGATGCCACTTGGGTAGATGAAGGCACTCTCAACCATCAATATCCCCAGTTTATCTCGAGATGAGGACATCTCGATTCCTTTAAGGGGGAGAGAATGTAACAAATCTAACTCTATCACGCGTGAATAGGGCTTTGGGATAATTCATTTTTATTAAATTAAGGCAAAAAAAATTTATTATTCCCTCCTTCCCCCAGCCGACTGTCGAGCTGGGGGAGAGGGAGGGAAGCATGGGACACCAAGCTTGCTGGAGCTTGAAGCAAGGGGGATTCATGCCTCGTGACACATAGAGAGGGAGGATCTCCCTCCCCTCCCCCTATAAAAAGCCAGTCAGTGGCACTGAGCAAGGGAGGGGAGAAGGAGGTGTTACGAATCGACGCTAACTGTTGCAGGGAAGGATCGAAAGGGAGGACTAAAAGGCTGCCAATATACGTGCGTCACCCTGCGAGGGTGAGGCCGCTCATCACTGTGCTGTGGACAAAGGCCTGGGCTACCGTGCAGCCAACGGGAGTCGCCGCCAAGCTGAAAGGGAGAGGAGGATTCTGCACGCCGCCACGCTGCTCAAGGGAGCCATCTCCCTCAACGTGGTGCCACGAAGGCCCATACCCTTTTTCCCAGAAGCTTCTAAGGGTCTCCTCCAAGCCCCCCTTCCTGTGGGCTTGGGGATTTTACCCCCTTGTTGTGCCTCATCAATTCCCCCCCCCCCCCCCCCCCCGGTCTTAAAATCCTCCCAAGCCCCCTTTCTTATGGACCTTGGAACCCTTTCCTTCCCCTCCATGTTTTATAAGCCCTTAAGCCCTTTTCGTGGATATTGGAATCACCCCCCCCCCCCCCCCCCCGAGTTCAAACCTTAAGCCCTTCCACCCCCCCATGCTTTAACCACCTATAAGCCCTTTTTCTTGGCTTTATAAGTCCTTTTTTCCCCCCAAAAGTACTAAGGCCTTAAAAGGTCCTATTACCCCCTCCTCGTGGTTAAACACCTTAGCCGTTCCTTGCCCATTTCAAAATACCCTTGGGACTTTGGTTTTTTCCCCCACTCGAAAAAGAGAAGAAGAGTATTGAAGTGCAAGGAAGCGATGATGGAATTCTGAAAAGGAGTGTAAAGCTGCTTCCACGTCCGAAGGACTACAATTGTGATGCCTCCTAAGAAAATCCAAGGCGTAGCCGCGGGAGGGTCATCTCCCGATATCCATGTGGATATCTCACCCCAAAACTAGGTTTTTCTTCCTAATTTTTATTTGATATTGTTGTAATTCAGTCATGCAAGGTTAATTGTTAGAATTAGGATATATTCTCGTCCTAGTTGTTCATGACGAAGGAACTTAGGCATCAATACGTTTAAATGAAACATGTGAATTAAGAAAGCATAAAAGCATTTCTAGCAAATAGCTTATGCATTGAAATGAATTATAAGATTAGATTATTATCCATTGAAATAATATACTTCAATTAAGCCTAGAATTATAAACTACATCTCATACTATTAATCCATATCCTCTTTGCAATGAATCATCATGGAAAGTGCAAGCATAAAATGATTCTTATGATGCACAAACTCTAGGAAAATATCGTTTGTCAATATCATAAATTATTAAGTAAAAGGTTGTTTGTTTAGCATGAATTTTGTTCACAAAGTGTAGGAAGATTATTTGGAATTAACTTAACCTCAAATCGATAAAGTTTAGGATTGAAAAATCAATTTACGCATAGACAACGAATCATGTGGAAGTAATCTCGAAATTATCTTCTAGAGTTAACCAAATTGACATAAACTTAAAACACCTATGCTGCGAAATACTCGTTGGGAATGAGTTAAATTCCAAGAAACGCCTATACCTTAAATACTTGCCCACATTCCCTGAATATAGGGACAGTGAATTGTAATCGTAAAAGGAACTAGGGTTTGTCCCTAAAAATCTTACAAGATGAAACTTGGAAACCCTAGATCTAACGACGTCAGCCTAGTAACCTGAAACAGATTGTTTCGTGACTCCATTGTCTCATAGTTCGATGTGACACTTGCACAACAAGTGCAGAGTCATATGATCTTGTGATTGGATCACAAGAGAATGGCCAAATTCTCGCAATGAGGTTGGTGGATCCTTATGCAAGTTATCTTGCAAGAGGATGAATACTTTAGTATCCTTCTTGAGTAAGGAAGATTGTTTAGAAACTAAAGACCAGCCAATAGACTGAAGTAACCAATGAACTCAAGGTTTGACCAAGTTGGGTTAATAGGGTACTCCCTAACCCAAGATATAGGGGATCTTGCCAAGTTGTAAGTCATCCTCGATCGAGTGCTGGACGCATTCGAAAGGAAGGATTCATTCCTTACCATTTTGCCAACAAAAACGATCAATGGAAATGTTTGTGCTTGCTACAGATTTTAGAGCACTGTTTGGCTTTGTTTGATCAATGAATTAAAAGATAAATGGATATCTATACTTCAGGTTGAAGTCCTGAAGGGAGAGGCAGTTTCACTTACCCCGGACTGCCTACCTGACCCTAACCAAGGGGGTTGTTGACCGCGCCGGGAAAGTGGACTGAACCCGCCACGAGAGGTCTCTCAGTTGAGCGCTACTTGGAGCAGGAGGATGCTTGCGTGCCAGGGGGGCTGTGGCCGTAAATCCCTTGCTTTTCGGGTCCTGCACAAGAGGCTAACGTGACTCGGGATTGGATCTCGAGGCCCACATACTAGTCTACGGGTGGAAACTTGTATTAGTGATCCCTATGGATTGCTGGATAGCCTTCGGGTGGATTGTGGATAAGCCTACGGGCTAGACTCTTTGTATTTCAAAGATAAATATGATAACCTATTAATAAGGAACTTGTCTGATATTTTTTTTCTATGTCAAGTGATAAGATTACATGAAGGAACCAGTGCCTAACGAGTTAATTAAAGAAGCTGGTTGTTACATGTCCAACTAATGTGTTAGGTAATTAAATAACTAAAACAACCTAAGGAAAGTGTGCAGGATGGGCCATAGGTCCGTCCTACAGATGGGTGGTCCCGGTTGGCCAGGAACTTTTCTCAAAACACGATGGACAGCAGGAAGAACGTCAAAGAACAGGAACAACCAAAGCGTTGACCTAGAGTTATGGTTGAACCCGATTTACGTTATTTTAGGGGAACGGAATGGGACTATGCCTTATGGCAGAGAGGTTGAGCTTTGCCTCCCTCTTGTTTCCCATTCTCCTTGAACCAAGTGCAGCGTGAATCCGCTTCAGACCTAGCGTTTCTGCGTAAAGTAGTTCGCTTGGGTCTGACGCTAGTTGCTGTTAGGAAATGACCAATCAGGAAAACCCTAATTCAGGTCGATCCTAAGTGGGAATGGCCGGAATACTTCTGCTATGTGGCAGACACGGAAAGCCCTAGATCGCAAACCCCGTAACATTCCATGGGAGTGTCGGGCGAAGCTTTCTAGGCATCCTTTCTGATGGACTCCTAAGACTTATCTTGAAAATACAGGTGGACACATTACACATGTTGATTTCCTCAGTCAATAAAGCACTCTCAGCATCTTTGATTTTCAACCCATCAAGCTTGTTTGTGCATATGGTAGTACGGAAGACGTCCCATGATTCAGGCAAGGTGCCAAGCAGAAACAACATGTGCAAGTTGTCTTTGAACTCAATAGCCTGTGACAATAGACTCTTCATGATAGCATGAAACTTATTGAAATGAGATGATAGGGAGGTCCCCTCCTTCATGCGAAGGTCCATTAACTACTTCAGTCAATACATCTATGACATAGGACTCTAGTGCGCATAGAGCTCCTGAATCTTCTCCCATAAATCCCATGCACTCTGATTCTCATCTTCAACAACATTATGATGGACCTCTTCTGAGAGTGACAAGATAATGGTAGACTTGCATAGCTCATCAACTTCCATCCAAACATCATCATCCATATCCTCGGGTTTAACACCCTTGAAATGAAGGGTTTAATCTACAATTTTTGCACCAAAACCTACAATATCTGGGACTTCCAATACCCATAGTTGGTACCATCCAACTTGGCAATGTTAAAGAGAGCTATGTCTTTTAGATGACCAGCCATACTGTCCCAAATCAAAGCAAAAAAGCAAAATTGTAGGTTGTTGTAATTAGCAAAAAATGCAGTAAAACCACTGCTAAAATTGGATGAAAGAGTGGATATCACCAAGAGAAGCACCTACCCACCAAATATGACCAAGATAACATCAAATAATAAGCATTACCCTCATAGAGGTGCTCGAAATCCATAGATTTCAGCTTGCTATAATAAATGACAATAGTATGTAAAATTGTCCCAAATTGAAGCAATCACTGATACATATGTCATTGCAACTGCCAGGTAGCAAGATACATCCACACAGTGAGTGTCAAGGGGCAAGAAGGTACCAAGAACTATCAAACCAATAACCTGTCAGGCAAGAGACATCTCATAGTTCTAGAAGTCATGCATGTAATAGGTCTCGGGGTAAGAGAAGAGACCAAGCATAAGCACAACTGATAGAGTAAGAAGCCTAATACATAACTATCCAAGATGCATACAAAATTGACAAACCTGAGATAGGTGCCTGCCCCAATAGGCATATCAAATCAACCCACTATAGACTAACTGTAGACATAAAGCTCTCAAGAGAGGAAATGCATGTAACTATCCCACAAGCTCGCTCAAGTGTAAGTAAAATTGTATGTACATCCGAATATGACAAGAGGCTCCCACTAGAAGTAAAGTCAGCATGAATAGGACCATTCAGGAAAGGGTCCGTAGCATGCTTAGCAAGGCTAGCTTACTACAATACTTTTGGGCTGAGGCAGTTACTACTACAGTGCATCTCATTAACAGGTCGCCTTAGCACTGGCATTGACTTTCAGGTTGCAGAGGAGGTATGGGCAGGCAAGGCCCCCTCTTATGATCATTTGCGTGTCTTTGGATGTAAGGCATTCTACCATGTGCCCAAGGACAAACGCAATAAGCTGGATCCTAAAAGTGTCAAATGCATTTTCATTGGCTATGGGGATGCAAAAGAGATGGGTTACCGTCTATGGGATCCGCAACCGTGATGTCATCTTTCATGAGGACAAAATGCATATGCAGCCTGAGAAAGTGGTTGAGGTACGCAGAGTTGTCTTTCAAGAGGAGCCACCTGCTTCTGTTCAGCCCGATCCACAGCCACTTAGACAATGTGCAGCATCACCTGATGCTCATGGCCTAGATGTTAGACATGTTGATGTTAGACAGGATGTCGGTCAGGTAGCAAAGCCTGGGTTGAGGTGCTCTACTAGAGATAGATGATCTCCTAACCATTTTGTGCCCTCTATGGATTATGTACTAGTTATAGATGTAGCAGAGCCTCTCACTTATGATGAGGCTATGCACAGGGGTAATTGTCACTCTTAGGAGAGGGCTATGCAATCCAATCTTGACTCATTGCATAAGAATCAAACTTGGGATTTGGTTTCCTTGCCTCAAGGTAAGAAGGCTTTGCCATGCAAGGGGATGTACAAGCTGAAAAGTACCCCTAGACACCCCAAGCTGGCATACAAGGCTCGATTGGTTGCTAAGGGTTTTAAGTAGGAGCATGGTGTTGACTTTGATGAAGTCTTTTCTTATATGGTCAAGATGACTACCCTATGCTTAGTCTTGGCCTTGGTTGCACAGCTTAGACTTGTACTAGATGGATGTCAAGATGGCCTTTTTACATGGGGACTTGCATGATGAGATTTACATGGAGTAGCCTAAGGACTTTGCAAAACCTGGTAGGGGTCACCTAGTGTGCAAGCTAAAGAAGAGTCTATATGGCTTGAAGCAGGCACCTAGGGAATGGTACCATAAGTTTGATGCATTCATGCAGTCACAGGGCTACAGCCACAGTGCTATGGATCCGCGTGACGGTTCTTTACTGATTTTGGTACTCTTTGTGGATGACATGCTTTTAGCAGGGACAACTCATGAGGAACTAGATGCTCTTAAGGCTCAGCTCAAGAAGAGCTTTGAGATGAAAGATCTCGGACATGCCTCTCATATACTTGATATGCGCATTACGCATGATCAATCTCAGGGACTACTCTATCTGTCACACAGAGGGAGTACATTCATAAAGTCCTTGAGCGCTTCCGCATGTAGGATGTTAAGCCTATAGACTGTCCATTACCTTCTCATGTGAAGGTTTCACAGGCCGATTGTCCACAGACCGATGAGCAGAGGGCCAAGATGGCCAAGATTCCCTATGGATCAGTCTTATGTATGCCATGATAACCACCCATCCAAATATAGCTTTTGTAGTTGGGGTTTTGGCATGTTATATGGCTACACCTGGCAAGAAACATTGGGATGCTGTGAATGTCCAAGGTGTAGAAGTGTAAGGCCCTTTCTACTACAAAGGCCGAGTATATTGTAGCCATAGAGGCTTGCAAGGAGGCTATCTAGTTAGGCTGTTTGATTGCAGACCTTAGTATGACAGATGCTATGCCTACACTGCATTTGGATTCTATGAGTGCCATTCATTTGGTCAAGAATCCGGTCTTCCATACGAAGACAAAACATATTGAGGTGAGGTATCACTTCATTCACGAGGTCGTTGAGGACAGGTCTGTTGACCTTGCCAATATTTTGACTGAGCAGAATCCTACAAACTTGCTCATGAAGAGCCTCACTACAGAGTGCTTTGCCTTCCTCGGGAGATTGATGGGCATTGGATGAGATGACGTCTTTTTCCTCATCCTATTGTACATGTGTACATGTTGTACTATCTTTTCTTTTTTCTCTCTCACTGGGGCAGATTCGCCTTTAAGTGGAAGGTTGTTGGGGGTAAAGGTGACTCCGCCTAGCCGCCCATGCATTACTACACTGACAATACCTGCCACTGCACACTATAGGTGGCGGGCGCCCGTCACAGTCACTTATTCTTTATTCTTTTAGTGACAGTTTGAATAAAGGAAGGCCCAACCACACATTGTGATTGTTGGAGTTCCCACTTTGAGTTTCACTCTCACTCTTGCTCTTTCTGTCCATCCGCCATAGCTCTCACCACTAAGCTTCTTCCTCCTGGGTTCCACTTCCCTTTC
This sequence comes from Lygodium microphyllum, assembly GCF_053477565.2. Taxonomy (NCBI): domain Eukaryota; kingdom Viridiplantae; phylum Streptophyta; class Polypodiopsida; order Schizaeales; family Lygodiaceae; genus Lygodium; species Lygodium microphyllum. The sequence goes on from NC_141141.1 coordinate 8,566,843, forward strand.
AAATAGGTTCCATGTCTTCTCCAACTCAACATTTAAGTTGCCTCTATCACCAAGTATAGCTTGCTTCCAAATAATCATGCCATGCAACTGAGCCTTCCTCACTAAGCTTGTGGTTTCTCACAATAGACATTTCTTGGCTAATTGTCAGGTAGCATACATTGGGTCTCTTAACTTTCCAATGCAATATGCTACTCCCACTTTTGACGTTTCTGCCACTAATCATGTCATGCAAATCACCCACACTTCAATTCTTGTGATCATCCATAATAATGCCACAATTATTTGACAAGCACTAATCAACACTAACCATCCATCTACATTGTTGGCACCACATTGCTATATCATCCCACCAATAAGCTCATTTTTTCATTCAAGTTACTTGATCTAGGTACCAATATGCTTCAAATTGATACATAATACAAAGAGTGTATCTCAAGGTGAAGAGCGGTAAAAACATTTGGTGTAGGTGATATGCTTGAAAATGATACAAAATACGAAGAGTGTATGTCAACATGAAGAGAAATGAAACAATATGGCTCATTATGTTGTGCCTTGTTTTCTCATTGTTTGGTCCATTTGGGTGTAATGGTAAAAAATTCTAATAGATGAATATGCTCCACTATATTGCCAATTTCAAGAGTGCACAAAGTTAGTGTGTCTTGCATGCTTAACATGTGAAATGAATGTTTACTCAAGCTTAGCTCCGTGTGTAAAATCAACTTGATATAATTACATACATTCAAGTCCCGTTCATTTTGGGTTGCATATCTAATTAAGGGATACCAATCAAGAACTAAGAACCCACCCAAAATCCTTACACAAGGGTTAACTATGCATCCCAAACTTGGCCACCCCCTTGCTTTGAAGCACTTTCAAGCTTGTAAACATTCAACACCCATGACATCATATTCACTCTTACTTGTCATTTGCATGCTTGGTAACTACAAGTAGGTAACAAGATTAGCATGCATGTTGACTAGAGTGCCTCACCCACCCTAGAGGAAACACACATGTGTCATGCCAAAAATTATTTGTTCTATTTGTTATACACGAGTCATAAAACCAAAATATGTGATGAATTTGCAATGTAAGATAATGATCCACATAGTAAGGTTTACTCAAACACCAAACGACATGTGTATCAAGGACTATCCAAATTCCAAAGAGAGTCTCGCACTACATCATGCTCAAGGGTGCGTTGTTCATGAGTACAATACCAACATCCTGAGTCTAGAAGCCAACACATGTGTCACCACTGATCTATTGGGAAATGAGAGAGTGAACTGGTGCTCCTCATTCTCACCACTGTATGCACAATCAGAAATAGTGCAGATGCCCCTGTAACTCTCGTCATAGAGTTGCACCATCCTGCCAATTATGATAGATGTCACTGTATGTGGTGCATACCGTAAGGTAAGGGGAAGTAATGCATGGCAAGTGTGACAGGAAAAAACAGCCAAAGGGTCCACCAAGAATGTTTTGGTGCAGCAATGAGGACAATATATGCGTGGTTTTGCATTAAACCTCACGCGGCCCCTTCCTCTCTGATGCTTGTGTCTCAATACACCTGTGGTGTGGGGATGCTTGGATTGTGAGGAGGATCCACATTCCTCATTTGGACAAGGATGGTCGCTCTTGCCATGCCCCAAGCATGTGTGTGTGACATTTTCTTGGACTTGGTAGATCCCACCCTTCATAGGTATATCAAACTCATGTGGGGAAAACATGAGAATAAGAGACTCCCTCGCACTTTGCAATTGGCGCATACAAACTTCACTCTATGTTGAGGTGTAGGACGGAACCTCAACCTCAATGCATTTGAGGAGCCCTCTGACGTCCTCAATAGAGGACACAATATCCTCTTTCTGCACACCTCCATATCGGGGCATGGCCTCTCCAAGACTGGATTTTCATAACCACAAGGACTACGTGGTGTGTCATCAAAGGCCCGTGCACTATCAATGATGGGTAGAACCTCATGAAGGTGAGGAAAATAGCTCCTCAAGATGAGTTGCAAGCCATAGAGATGTTTACAATCTACAACCCAATCAACGCAATCACAATAGTTTGCTTGCACACTTACATTATACCATTTGTCTTGTTATGTTGCACTTGACATTTTGAAGAGCATGGTTCCCTCATGAATGACTTGAAGAGACAAGGGATCGACCTCATACCGCTGGAGTATCCTCTCCCCTACCACCAATCTAGCTGTGTGGCTCTTGCTTGACCCATAGAATTTGAAGCGCTTAGAGTCAGCTGCCAGAAAATAGTCACTTTCAAGAATATAATGTAGCACAACAAAACTATAAATAATATTCCAACTCAAAATCAAGCACATTACCTATCTCCTACTTCTGTTTGAATAACTCAAGTGCGGTTCCACCCATTCTCGATCCTGATGATAAGTTGCCAACAAGAGCGTGCAATAGATCCAATATAGACCTATTGATCTTGGCATCAAATAGAGTGTAGTTGACGTATTTCCATAGTCTCTCAATTATATTGGTGGTGTCAACATTACCATGTGGAAACATACTTGGGCCATCTTGTACTCCAGATACAATTTTTTTCACACCATCCATTGGCAATGCATCATACCACATTTGGATGAGAGGAGTAGTGGTGTAGTAGTTGCTGAAACAACTCGTCAAATCGCAACTCCGTTGGACATTGCATGAGATTGGACAAGGATGCGTATACATGATGACACTCATCCAATGTAACCTTGATCCACGAGCACATGGGACATTAATCACTACCAAGCTCATTGAAACACACAAAAATTAGTTCTTAAAACCAAAAAAATTATAGCAATGTGTACCTATGGGAGAAAATTCTCAACCCAAGCCTTCTTTGTATGGAACCAGCAGAGAATAATATGGCATGCAACTTGGTGTCCAGTGCCATCGAGATAGTTGGCAGTCCAGCAATGAGCACCTCCAACTCTTGTTGAGACTTATCGATGACAAGTGCAAAAGGGCGAATGTCACCCATTCTAGAGAGAACTATTTTCATTGTGATTTGCAAAGCGATGACCTCTTGGTTTGACCCATTGTCACATGTGCACAACATAAACCAAATAGGAATGCCCATTCCATGATGGTTTGGTAGAATTGCCGCATAGAGAGGAAGGCCAAACACATTGGTCTTAAACGTGCTATCAATTGCCCAAGCACTGTTCTTTGAGAACCTCTTGCTCATTTCTAGCATCCATTAATCTTGGACATCCAATATGAATGGTCTATCCTTGTCCTCTTTCGCATGTGGATTATATGGTTGGAAATATAGCACCTAAAGGACCCAAGATTTCTTTATCAAATAGATATACTAATCATTATAACATATAAACATCTAGAGAAATATGACAAGTACCTTGTTTTGGTCTTGTAGTAGACGAATCGCCTCCAAGTGCATTGTGGTCCATTCATCCTTAGAAAGTTTTCTTGCAAATACCCATAGCATTGATGCTCAAGGAAGCCCAATACCATCGAACAATAACTTAAAAGATGAGAACATACCTTCATTTCACATTTGGTAAGATAGTGTCTGCATCTCTCTTGGAATCATGAAGAACCTATATGTCACACGATCTAATGGAGAGGCATTTTTGAAATGAAATTGCTCTTTTGTCAAGCTCATCTTGGTGACGTGGTGGCATGTCCCCACGTAAAATAGATCGTCCTTACAATAATCAACCACACATGGATGCACTAGCAAGTGATACAAATCACTACAAGAACTAGGTGTATGGCCCTCGTGTAGAGCATATACCTATAGAGTAACCTTGTGGAGACCATCTTCATACTCGATTTGCACCTTGAAAGGGCCCTCTGCAGTATCTCATGATTCGGCCTTGTAGGCCTTACTTGAGGAATACAAGGACCTATTTCAAATGCCTACATCCCTCCCTCCCATGAGACAAATGGACCACCCACTTGACCTAGAGCCCCATTCCAAGCCAGTGAATAAACCCCCTATAGACTCTCCAAGTGTGAGCACGAAGAGGTTGCAAAGCAAATCAAGGAGTTGTTAGAGATGGGTTTCATTGAGCCAAGTTCTTCCCCCTATGCATCCCCTATTCTCTTAGTCAAAAAGAAAGATGGCTCCTTTTGCATGTGCATTGACTACAGAGATTTGAACAAAATTACAATGAAGAACCACTATCCCATCCCACGGATTGATGATTTGCTGGATGAGTTGAAAGGGGCATGCTTTTTCATTAAGATTGACTTCGCTCTGGCTACCATCAGATCCGTATGCGGGCAGGAGATGAGCTCAAAATGGCCTTCAGGACTAATTGTGGACTCTATCATTTTCTAGTGATGCCTTTTGGGTTGACTAATGCCCCCGCCACCTTTCAGAGCCTAATGAACAAAATCCTACAGTCCTTTCTGTTCAAGTTTGTGCTTGTTTTCTTTGATGACATCCTCATGTATAGCACGTCATCCACAGAGCACTTTGCACACGTTCGGAAGCTGTTTGACATATTGAGAGAGCATCGACTCTTTGCTAAGGAGAGCAAATGCATATTCATGCAGACATCTGTGGAGTACTTGGGACACATTGTGAGCAAAAATGGTATACAGGCTAACCTGAAGAAGGTGCAATGTGTTAGAGACTGGCCCACTCCCTCCACCACCACTTCTTTGCATGGCTTCCTTGGTCTATCTTCATTCTACAGATGCTTCGTTAAGCGCTATGCCACCATTGCAGCACCTTTGACTGATCGCTTGAAAAAGGAGTCGTTCTTTTGGGATGCCACTATGGATCATAGCTTCAAATAGTTAAAGGACACGCTTACTTCATCCCCCATCCTTGTTTGCCCTAACTTCTCTAAGTTGTTTACCATTCATTGTGATGCCAGTGACCGGGGTATTGGTGCAGTGTTGTTGCAAGAGCATGGTGTAATTGCATTTAAGAGCTGCAAGCTCGATGAGAAAGAAATGCAAATGAATGTATATGACTAGGAGATGTTGGCCATTCTCCATGCCATCAAGAAATGACACCATTATTTGTATGGCAGTCGCTTCCAAGTAAAAAGCGACCACAAAGTCCTCCAATACTTCTTGACTCAATCTACTTTGACTCCTAAGCAACGGCAATGGGTGGCAACCTTACAGAACTATGACTTTGATATTTCACACACTCGGGGCAAGGATAATATTGTGGTTGATTCATTATCTCGAATGTGAGGATGAAGAGTGTCCTCTATCTCAAAATTGCACAGTGATTGGGTGGAAGAGCTTCAAGAGGCTTACTTGTTAGATGATCACTTCAACCACACATTTCAAAAATTATAGCATGGGGTCATGGTTGAAAACTCCCAATATCAGCTTAAGCATGGCCTTATCTGGTCCCATGGCAAGATTGACATCCCCCATACTTCCCCCTTCACACAGAAGATCATGGAAGAGATGCATTCTTGCCCCACTGCTGGTCACTTGGGTGTTTTCAAAACATATGACAGGATTGCTAAAAGCTTTCATTGGAAAGGCTTATGGAGGGATGTCCAGGACTTTGTGGCCAAATGTGTTCCATGCCAATAGAATTGTTGAGATGACAAGCTCAACACATATGGACATTGATGATGGACTGCCTGGTTAGATGGGTCCACATGTCTACACTTAGCACGTCAGTGGTCATTATGACTCTCAAATGGCCACTGACTCATTACTTATTATATTCAAGTTGTTACACCTATTTACAGCTGACATAGTTATAGTGCCAGTCAACTAGTGTAGTCGATTATGCATTGTTTGACTTAGTAGGCCACTTTCCTTTATGTTGTATCTTATCTATACTTTGTGTACATTGTCAAGTGTGTGGAAGAAGAAGAAGAAACTAGCAAGAAAACGTTTTGGCCTCCATCTCTCTTCTTGTCTCTTGAGTGAGCTTCTCTTTGTGCATTCTATGTGTGTTCGGCGCAGCATCTTGAGCAAGTCCCCCCACCATGCAATTCTTGACATGGTATCAGAGCCGCGCCACTGAGAGAGGCTAATTTTGAAGGCTGAAGTGAAGGAGAAGAAGCAAGGTTCGAGCAAGCAAGCCACGGGGAAGAAGCTCTCTCATTCTTCCACTCTTTCTCTTGGACAGTGCCTGTGGAGGTACCAGAAGCAGGGCAGAGCAAAAATTTCAGATTGCAGTGAGATTTGGTGTACGTAAAGAGCATTGTGTATTTTGTAGATAAGCCCTTTAGGGTTATCCCACAGTTATTTTGGGCATCTAAGGCCGTTTCGGGCCCCATTTTAGAGTCGCAAGGTTGCAGAAAGCAGTTTGAGATACGCTGCAATTTCAGTTGTGTCTGACGTCGTATAAAGGTGCACAGGTTATAGATCTCAAATCTGTAAGTTCAAAGGTGTTTACCAGAGAATAAACACAAGGTTTATCTGCAAACTAGTTGCAGATTGCATGTATTGTTGAGCAGATAGTGAAAAAGGCTAGCTGGTGTATTGCTGTGCACTATAGGTCGAGGGTTGCAAAAGATTTGCTTGCTGTTTGGTATTAGTTTTGTCATAATGGCAGAGAACACTGGAAACCCCATCATTGAGAAGCTTGACAAGAACAACTATCCTTCATGGAAGTTCCGTGTCACGAACTTCCTTATTGGAAAAGGCCTCTACGAGTTTGTTTCAAGTGAAGAAAAGGAGCCGGAGGTGAGTGATCCTCCAACTGCAGAAGAGACAAAGGCACGAAAGGAATGGAATGCAAAAAGACAAAAAGGTCATGTATTGGTTGTCTGCAGTAATTGACAATAATATGCTGGGACATATCAGAAATGTAGAGAATTCATATCCAGCTTGGACCATACTTGAAAGTATGTTTTCTGTAAATACAAAGGCATGAAAGATCCAACTCAAGCAAGAGTTGAATACATTGAAGAAAGGGAAGATGTCTATCAATTAATATGCATTGAAGGTAAGGAGCATTGCAGATGCCTTGGCTGCGATTGATGCAATGCCTGATGATGATGATTTGGCGTCGTCTACCTTGGGTAGACTTAACAATGAAAAGGCTTAGAAGTCTTCTGTAACTTTCGTATATGTCAAAAAGCCATTTCCAGATTTCGATGAGTTGGTCTCCCTTATGATCACTGAAGAGATCAACATACAAAGTGAGACATCTGAAAGAAGTGGTGAACAGGTCTAAGATTTCTACTCCACTTTAGGAAGGGGACGTGGCAGGTTCTCTTCAAGAGGCCATGGTACAGGATGTGGTAGTGACAACCAACAAAACAAATTGAATCAGCAATTTGGCGATATGCAGGTTTCAGGAGGTTGTGGTAACTTTAGAGGTAGGGGGAGCTTTAGAGGAAGATGTGGATGGCAGAACAGAGGTTCTAACAACTCTGCTATTGTGTGTCACTACTATGGCAAAATAGGTCATATTGCAGCCCAATGTTATGCTAAGAAAGATGATATTCGCATTGGTAAGTTGCAGCAAGGAAACTATGCATCGTCTTCAAGACAAAATGAAGAAAAAAATGAACGTCTGTTTGTTATGCAGCATATGTTGAATGCTATTACAGGAAAGGGAACACATGATGATGTTTGGTATGTTGATTCAGGTGCATCCAATCATATTACCAGCCATGCAGAATGGTTTGGAGAGATGCAAGATTTGCAAAACGCAGGTTATGTGCAGACGGGTGATGATTCATGCCACCCAATTTTACATATTGGAAAAGTTTCCTTGTCCTTGCATGATGGTAAGACAAAGAGTCTTTTAGATGTATTACATGTGCCATCTATTACAAAGAACTTGGTGTCAGTCAGTCAGATGGTAGAGCAAGGGCTGCAAGTCAGATTTAATGCAAAGGGCTGCTTTGTAGAAGACTTCAATGACAAGAGCAGGTTAGTTGCAAAGGGAAGTAGAGTTGGACGTATATTTACTCTAGATGCTGGAATTCCTACTATGAATGCTACTATGTATGCTAAAGGAAAAGTTGTTGTTGTAGATATTAAAATTTGGCACAAACGCATTGGACATGCAAATGTACAAAGGCTGAAATTAATGCAGTCCAAAGGGTTGGTTATAGGTTTGCCTACATTTAGAGTTGCAGAATTTCAGAAGGTATGTGAAGCATGTCAGTTTGGTAAGCAGGCAAGACAACCCTTTTCACATGACAGAAATGTAAGCAGAAATATTCTTGATGTTGTGCATACAGACATTTGGGGGCCTACACAAAATGTATCTCTTGGAGGCAGTTCATACTTTGTCACATTCATTGATAATTATTCTAGAAAGCTGTGGGTATATTTTATGAAGGAAAAGAGTGAAGCGTTTTAGAACTTTAGAACTTTCAAGGCTGCAGTTGAAAGAGAAACAGGCTTGAAAGTAAAGTGCTTGAGGTCATATGGGGGGGCAGAGTACCTCTCGAATGAGTTCAATGATTTTTTGAGGTCTCATGGGATAAAGAGATAGTTCACATGCAGGTATACCCCATAGCAAAATGGGGTTGCAGAAAGGAAAAACAGGCATATTGTAGAATTTGCATGCGCCTTGATGGCTAAAAAGAATATGCCTAAGCATTTTTTGTCTGAGGCTGTTCATATTGTTGTTTATATTATGAACAGAACTCCCACAGCTGTAGTTCATGGGATGACTCCTAAAGAATGTTTTACTGGCAAGAAGCCTGATGTATCGCACTTGAAGGTATTTGGCTGTGTTGCATATGTTCATGTGCCAGATAAGCTACAGAAGAAGCTTGATCCAAAGGCAGAAAAATGTGTCTCTATTGGATACTCTTTAGAGCAGAAAGGGTATCACTATTATAACCCTGTCACATGTAAGTTCAGAGTGAGCAGGGACATCATCTTTGATGAAATGAGCAGTTGGTATGCATCTAGTGCTGATGCATTGGATGATGATGATGATCATGACACTCATGTGCAGGCTGAAAAGCAAGAATCACGGACTCTTAGTGGACCAGAGACATCATCTGGTAGTCCTTGGTCTGGGAGACTAAGGAGTAGCTCTACATCTTCAGGTGCATCTAGTAGCACTACAGGTAAAGACAAAGGAAAGAATAAAGTGTCAGATGGCATTGATGCAATTCTTGATGGAGGCTCTAGTAGCTCAGAGAGCTTGGATGATGAGCTTGGTATTCCTTCTGTTAGGACACCAGGTGTATAGAGAGCTCATAATAATGTAAAGGCTCCATTGAGTGATCCAGTGGTACGCAGATCTAGCAGGGTCAGATACCCTATTAAAAGATTTAGTTTTGAAGGTTATGTAGCTCACCATTATGCTTATGTGGTGAAACTAGTTGAGGATGTTGAGCCCACTTGTTTTGAGGATGTTGTTGGTCATACTCATTGGGATGCAGCAATGGATGAGGAGATGGCTGCATTAGAGGCCAATAAGACTTGGGATCTAGTATCATTGCCGAAGGGCAAGAAAGCTATTGGATGTAAGTGGGTTTATAAGATTAAGCACAATGCAGATGGCTCTATTAGTAGGTACAAAGCTAGGTTGGTTGCAAAAGGCTATGCCCAGACATATGGCATAGATTATGAAGAAACCTTCAGTCCAGTTGCTAGGATGGCAACTGTCAGCTGTGTGATTTCTTTGGTAGCAGCCAAAGGTTGAAGGTTGTAGCAAATGAATGTGAAGAATGCCTTCTTACATGGTGATTTGAAGGAAGAAATGTATATGGATCAACCAGCAGGTTATGAAGATTTAGAGCATCCCATGTATGTGTGCAGGTTGAAGAAGGCGCTCTATGGGCTCAAGCAAGTACCTAGAGCATGGTCTGACAAAATCAAAGAGTATCTTATAAATATTGGCTTTTATGTTTCTAATGTTGATCACTCACTTTATGTGAGAAGGTGAGATGCAGGTTTGGTCATCATAGTCATCTATGTGGATGACTTGATTATTACAGGTGATAGTGATAGTGGGATTGCTGAAGTCAAGGACTTTTTGAAGAAGAAGTTTGAGATGAAGGATTTAGGTAAGCTAAGGTACTTCCTTGGCATTGAGGTGATCAGATATGATGATGGTATATGGCTGTCCCAAAGACAGTATGGCTTGGATATGTTGTCCAAGTATGGTACGACAGCATGCAAACCACTTTCAGTCCCATTGGAGCAGAATGTAAAGTTGAGTGCTGATGTTGGGGATGAGATAGAAGACCCTACTATGTTTAGGAGGATAGTGGGGAGTTTGATCTACATGACCATTACAAGGCCAGACTTGAGCTACGCTATTGGTCTTGTGAGTCAGTTTATGCAAGTACCTAGAAAGCCACATTTGGATGCAGTCAGACGCATATTGAGATATGTGAAGTCCACATTACATTATGGAATTTTCTATGATGTAGGTACAGATGTATAGGCGTTTGGATACACAGATGCAGATTGCCCTGGTAGTATGTCTGATAGAAGATCTACCAGCAAATACATGTTCTCTCTTGGTAGTGTAGCAGTTACTTGGAGCGGCAAAAAGCAATCTACAATTGCTTTGTCGAGTACAGAGGCTGAGTATAGAGGTGCTGTTGTTGCAGCATGTGAGGTAGTATGGCTACAAAAGTTATTGGCTAATTTAGATGTGCAAGTGGAAGGTCCAGTTATCATTTATTGTGACAACATGAACAGTATACAGTTGGCTAGGAACCGTGTGTTCCATGCCAGGACAAAACATATTGAGATACACTACCACTTTGTGAGAGAGAAGGTACTAGCAAGTGAGATTGACTTGGTGTATGTCAGCACACAGGATCAGATAGCTGACATCTTCATGAAGGCATTGGGTACAGAGAAGCTTCAAAAGTTTCGAAGCTTACTTGGAGTTGCAGAGATGCAGTTGAGCTTGAGGGGGTGTTGAGATGACAAGCTCAACACATGCGGACATTGATGATGGACCACCTGGTTAGATGGGACCACACGTCTACACTTAGCACGTCGGTGGTCATTATGACTCTCACATGGCCACTAACTCATTACTTATTATATTCAGGTTGTTACACCTATTTACAGCTGGCATAGTTATAGCGCCAGTCGACTAGTGTAGTCAGTTATGCATTATTTGACTTAGTAGGCCACTTTCCTTTATGTTGTATCTTATCTATACTTTGTGTACATTGTCAAGTGTGTGGAAGAAGAAGAAGAAGAAACCATCAAGAAAACGTTTTGGCCTCCATCTCTCTTCTTATCTCTTGAGTGAGCTTCTCCTTGTTCATTCTGTGTGTGTTCGACACAGCATCTTGAGCAAGTCCCCCCACCACGCAATTCTTGACAAGAATAAGGATAGTACACTCAGGCCCGATGGCCTCTTGTAGCCCCTCCCTATCCCTGAAGGGAAATGGACTCACATCACAATGGACTTTATCACTAGCCTTCCTACAACTAAGATAGGGTGGAACAGTATCTATGTGGTCGTTGATCGCCTCATCAAAGCTGCCCACTTTATCCCCACTAAGATCCAATACACTGCCTCCCAGGTGGCCACTCAATTTATGGAAACTGTCTTCAAATTGCATGCCTTGCCATAGGTCATAGTACATGATCGGGATGCAAAGTTTATGAGTAACTTCTAGCAGACATTTTTTACCTCCATGGGAACAAGCTTGCTCCACCCACTGCATACCACCCTCAGACGGATGGCTAGACTGAAAGAGTGAACAAATGGCTTGAGACATTGTGAGGCACTTTTTCTATGATGTTCAACATAGTTGGGATATGTGGCTTCACTTGGCTAAGTTTGCATATAATAACTCCATGCACTCTAGCATTGGAGTTTTCCCTTTTAAGGCCTTATATGGGTATAAGGTTCCTCTCCCCACAGTCTTATTAATGATAAGATCAATCCTCAGAGTCAGGCTGAATTGGATCGCATGCAAGATTTACTTCAGCAATGCAAAATGAACCTTCAAAAGGCCCAAACACACATGAAACTCTATGCTAATGAAAAACGAAGGCATTTGGAATTCCAAGAAGGGAAGTTGGTCCTTTTGAAAGTGCCTAAGTCCCACTACTGGACTCTCAAAGAGGCCCACCACTTCTATGGCCCATACCAGATCTTGAAGAGAGTTGGTGACTTGGCCTACCGCTTCTATGGCCCATACCACATCCTAAAGAGAGTTGGTGACTTGGCCTACTACTTCTTGTTAAGAATTCTGTGGTCAGGGGACTTGCTCAAGATGTTGCGCCGAACACACACAGAATGCACAAGGAGAAGCTCACTCAAGAGACAAGAAGAGAGATGGAGGCCAAAACGTTTTCTTGCTGGTTTCTTCTTCTTCTTCCACATACTTGACAATGTACACAAAGTATAGATAAGATACAACATAAAGGAAAGTGGCCTACTAAGTCAAACAATGCATAACCGACTCACTAGTCAACTAGCACTATAACTATGCCAGCTGTAAATAGGTGTAACAACCTGAATATAATAAGTAATGAGTCAGTGGCCATGTGAGAGTCATAATGACCACCAACGTGCTAAGTGTAGATGTGTGGACCCATCTAACGAGGCCGTCCATCATCAATGTCCGCATGTGTTGAGCTTGTCATCTCAACACTCCCCCTCAAGCTCAACTGCATCTCTGCAACTCCAAGTAAGCTTCGAAACTTTTGAAGCTTCTCTGTACCCAATGCCTTCGTGAAGATGTCAGCTATTTGATCCTATGTACTGACATACACCAAGTCAATCTCACATGCTACTACCTTCTCTCTCATAAAGTGATAGTGTATCTCAATATGTTTTGTCCTGGCATGGAATACAGGGTTCCTAGCCAATTGTATACTGCTCATGTTGTCACAATAAATGACAACTGGACCTTCCACCTGCACATCTAAATCAACCAATAACTTTTGCACCCATACTACCTCACATGCTACAACAGCAACACCTCTATACTCTGCCTCTGTACTCGACAAAGCAGCTATAGATTGCTTTTTGCTACTCCAAGCAACTGCTACACTAACAAGAGAGAACATGTATCCGGTTGTAGATCTTCTATCAGACATACTACCAGCCCAATCTTCATCTATGTATCCAAACACCTGTACATCTATACCTGCCTCATAGAAAAGTCCATAATGTAATGTGGACTTCACATATCTCAATATGCATCTGACTGCATCCAAATGTGGCTTTCTAGGTACTTGCATAAATTGACTCACAAGACCAACAGCATAGCTCAAGTATGGCCTTGTAATGGTCATGTAGATCAAACTCCCCACTATCCTCCTGAACATAGTAGGGTCTTCTATCTCATCCCCAATATCAGCACTCAACTTTACATTCTGCTCCAATGGGACTGAAAGTGGTTTGCATACTGCCATACCATACTTGGACAACATATCCAATCCATACTGTCTTTGGGACAGCCATATACCATCATCACATCTGATCACCTCAATGCCAAGGAAGTACCTTAGCTCACCTAAATCCTTCATCTCAAACTTCTTCTTCAAAAAGTCCTTGACTTTAGCAATCCCACTATCACTATCACCTGTAATAATCAAGTCATCCACATAGATGACTATGATGACCAAAGCTGCATCTACCTTTCTCATATAAAGTGAGTGATCAGCATCAGAAACATAAAATCCAATATTGACAAGGTACTCTCTGCTCTTGTCAAACCATGCTCTAGGTGCTTGCTTGAGCCCATAGAGCGCCTTCTTCAACCTGCACACATACGTGGGATGCTCTAAATATTCATAACCTGCTGGATGATTCATATACACTTCTTCCTGCAAATCACCATGCAAGAAGGCATTCTTCACATCCATTTGCTGCAACCTCCAACCTTTGGCTACTGCCAAAGCAATCACACATCTGACAGTTGCCATCCTAGCAACTAGACCTAATGTCTCTTCATAATCTATGCCATATATTTGAGCATAGCCTTTTGCAACTAGCCTAGCCTTATACGTGCTAACTGAACCATCTGCATTATGCTTGACTTTGTAAACCCACTTAGAGCCAATATCTTTCTTATCCTTAGGGAAAGGTACCAAATCCCAAGTCATATTGGCTTTTAATGCAGCCATCTCCTCATCCATTGCTGCATCCTAATGAGCATGACCAACAGCATCCTCAAAACAAGTGGGCTAAACATCCTCAACTAGTTTCACCATATAAGCATAATGGTGAGCTACATAACCTTCAAAACCAAATCTTTTAACAGGGTATCTGACCCTGCTAGATCTGCGTACCACTGGATCACTCAATGGAGCCTTTACATTACTATGAGCTCTCTATACACCTAGTGTCCTAACAAAAGGAATGCCAAGCTCATCATCCAAGCTCTCTAAGCCACTAGAGTCTCCAACAAGAACTACATCAATGCCATCTGACACTTTATTATTTCCTTTGTCTTTACATATAGTGCTACTAGATGCACATGAAGATATAGAGCTACTCCTTAGTCTCCCAGACCAAGGACTACCAGATGATGTCTCTAGTCCACTAAGAGTCTGTGATTCTTGTTTTTCAGCATGCACATGAGTATCATGATCATCATCATCATCCAATGCATCACCATAGATGCATACCAACTGCTCATTTCATCAAAGATGACGTCCCTGCTCACTCTGAACTTACATGTGATAGGGTTATAACAACGATACCCTTTCTACTCTAAAGAATATCCAATAAAGACACATTTTTTTGCCTTTGGATCAAGCTTCTTCAGTAGCTCATCCGGCACATGAACATATGCAACACAGCCAAATACCTTCAAGTGTGATACATCAGGCTTCTTGCCAATAAAGCATTCTTCAAGAGTCATCCCATGAACTGCAACTGTGGGAGTTCTGTTCATAATATAAACAATAGTATGAACAGTCTCAGACCAAAAATGCTTAGCTATATTCTTTCCAGCCATCAAGGCGTGTGCAACTTCTGCAATATGCCTGTTTTTCCTTTCTGCAATACCATTTTTCTCTGGGGTATACCTACATGTGAACTATCTCTTTATCCCATGAGACCTCAGAAAATCATTGAACTCATTCGAGAGGTACTCTCCCCCTCCATCTGACCTCAAGCACTTTACTTTCAAGCCTATTTCTCTTTCAACTGCAGCCTTGAAAGTTCTAAAGTGCTCAAACGCTTCACTCTTTTCCTTCATAAAATATACCCACAGCTTTCTAGAACAATCATCAATGAATGTGACAAAGTATGAACTACCTCCAAGAGATACATTTTGTGTAGGCCCCCAAATGTCTGTATGCACAACATCAAGGTTATGTCTACTTACATCTCTGTCATGTGAAAAGGTTTGTCTTGCCTCCTTACCAAACTGACAAGCTTCGCATATCTTATGAAATTCTGCAACTCTAAATGTAGGCAAACCTGTAACCAACCCTTTGGACTGCATTAATTTCAGCCTTTGTACATTTGCATGTCCAATGCGTTTGTGCCAAATTTCAATATCTACAACAACACCTTTTCCTTTAGCATACATAGTATCATTCATAGTAGGAATTCCAACATCCAGAGTAAACATGCGTCTAACTCTACTTCCCTTTGCAACTAACCTGCACTTGTCATTGAAGTCTTCTACAAAGCAGCCCTTTGCATTAAATCTGACTTGCAGCCCTTGCTCTACCATCTGACGACTCACACCAAGTTCTTTGTAATAGATGATACATGTAATACATCTGAAAGACTCTTTGTCTTACCATCATGCAAGAACAAGGTAACTTTTCCAATATGTAAAATTAGGTGGCATGAATCATCACTCGTCTGCATATGACCTGCATTTTGCAAATCTTGCATCTCTCCAAACCATTCTGCATGGATGGTCATATGATTGGATGTACCCGAATCAACATACCAAACATCATCATGTGTTTCCTTTCCTGTAATAGCATTCAGCATATGCTGCATAACAAATAGACGTTCATTTTTATCTTCATTCTGTTGTGAAGATGATGCAAGTTTCCTTGCTGCAACTTACCACTGCGAATATCATCTTTCTTAGCATAACATTGGGCTGCAATATGACATGTTTTGCCACAGTAGTGACAACAATACTAGAGTTGTTAGAACATCTGTTCTGCCATCCACCTCTTCCTCTAAAGCTCCCCCTGCCTCTAAAGTTACCACGACCTCCTGAAACCTGCATATCGCCAAATTGCTGATTCAATTTGTTTTGCTGGTTGTCACTACCACGTCCTATACCACATCCTCTTGAAGAGAACCTGCCACATCCCCTTCCTGAAGTGGAGTAGAAAGCTTGGACATGTTCACTACTTCTTTCAGATGTC
Source organism: Lygodium microphyllum (assembly GCF_053477565.2). Taxonomy (NCBI): domain Eukaryota; kingdom Viridiplantae; phylum Streptophyta; class Polypodiopsida; order Schizaeales; family Lygodiaceae; genus Lygodium; species Lygodium microphyllum. Next base: position 8,583,066 of record NC_141141.1, read on the forward strand.
TCACTCTGCATATTGATCTCTTCAGTGATCATAAGGGAGACCAACTCATCGAAATCTGGAAATAGCTTTCTGACATATAGGGAAGTTACAAAAGACTTCCAAGCCTTTTCATTGTTAAGTCTACCCAATGTAGACGACACCAAATCATCATCATCGAGCATTGCATCAATCATTGCCAAGGCATCTGCAATGCTCCTTCCCTTTCTTCAATGTATTCAACTCTTGCTTGAGTTGAATCTTTCATGCCTTTGTATTTACAAAAAACATACTTTCAAGTATGGTCCAAGCTGCATATGAATTCTCTACATTTTTTATATGTCCCAGCATATTATTGTCAATTATTGCAGACAGCCAATACATGACCTTTTTGTCTTTTGCATTCCATTCCTTCCGTGCCTTTGTCTCTTCTACAGTTGGAGGATTACTCACCTCCGGCTCCTTTTCTTCACCCGATACAAACTCGTAGAGGCCTTTTTTCAATAAGGAAGTTCGTGACACGGAACTTCCATGAAGGGTAGTTGTTCTTGTCGAGCTTCTCAATGATGGGGTTTCCACTGTTCTCTACCATTATCACAAAACTAATACCAAACAGCAAGCAAATCTTCTGCAACCCTCGACTTGTAGTGTATAGCAATATACCAGATAACCATTTCACTATCTGCTCAACAATACATGCAATATGCAACCAATTTGCAGATAAGCCTTGTGTTTTTTTGCTAGTAAACACCTTTGGACTTACAGATCTGAAATCTGTAACCTGTGCACCTGTATACGGTAGACATAACTGAACTTGTAGGGTATCTTGAACTACTGTCCGCAACCTTGCGGCTCTAAAACGGGGCCTAAAATGACCTCGGATGGCCAAAATAGCAACGGACAAGCCCTAAAGGCCTTATCTGCAGAATACACAGCTCTCTTCACACACACCAAATCTCATTGCAATCTAAGATTTTTGCTCTGCTACCCTGCTTCTGGTGCCTCCACAGGCACTGTCCAAGAGAAAGAGTGGAAGAATGGGAGAGCTTCTTACCCGTGGCTTGCTTGCTCAAATCTTTCTTCTTCTCCTTCACTTCAGCCTTTGAAATCATCCTCTCTCAGTGGTGCGGCTCTGATACCATGTCAAGAATCGCATGGTGGGGGACTTGCTCAAGATGTTGTGCTGAACACACACAGAATGCACAAGGAGAAGCTCACTCAAGAGACAAGAAGAGAGATGGAGGCCAAAACGTTTTCTTGCTAGTTTCTTCTTCTTCTTCCACACACTTTACAATGTACGCAAAGTGTAGATAAGATACAACATAAAGGAAAATGGCCTACTAAGTCAAACAATACATAACCGACTACACTAGTCGACTGGCGCTATAACTATGCCAACTATAAATAGGTGTTCCTTTAAGTTACCCCGCATCAACATTGGTTTAATACCTACCACACTATTAAAAGTCTAGTTAGATTGGGTGATGATCTTGTATGTGATATTGTTATCATAGGTGATGTGAGACTATAGTTTAATACTTGTGCTTCATTTGTGTTACATGATGTACGTTATGTCCTAGCTTTGACTGAAAGCCTTACCTCAACTGGATAGTTGGATGATGATAGATATCATGTATCTTTTGGTAAATTTGCATAAAATATTACACATGGAAACCTAATTTTTATTAGAGATGTCAAGGTTGGTAGCCTATATTCCTTACTTGTATCTTTATGCTTGGCAGTTTGAAAAGGTTGTAAATCCCTTAAGCAAGTGTTTTGATACATCCAGTTAAAATTTTGATTGTGCATGCAATGGGATTGCGATGCCTTGAAGCAAGAGGTTGTGCATTCAAATATTTGTTAATGTGGTTTTGGATGTTAACCCAAGCGGGGAGTGTTTGATGATTTCATGGCCGGGTCTGAGATAACTAATTGCCATGGAAACGAAATGGATGTTTTCCCTAGCGATTGTTATTATGCTGGTTGCTTCAGCTATGGTTGATTTCCTAAAGGGATAATTAAGGAAGGATGGCGCTAGCTACCCCCCCGCAAGCTGTCAAACCCTAACCAAGGGGGTTATGAATCCGCGCTGGGAATGTGGACCGAACCCGCCACGAGAGGTCTCTCCGTGGAAATCACTTGGCGTAGGAGGATGCTTGGGTGCCAGTGGGGGCTCTGGCCATAAATCCCAATGCCTCCGGGCCCTACACAAGTGTTCTACGTGACTCGAGATGGGATCTCAAGGCCTTGATACTAGTTACAAGGCGGAATCTTGGAAGGATAAACCTTCAGGTTTTATTACCGGAAGACGGAAGGATTTTTCTGCGAAGGCAGAAAGGAGCACTTAATTCTCTTGTATGGGCAAGAGACACACATTAATCCGAAGATAAGTTAAGGAAGTGTTTGATCTTGTTTTATCTTGTCTTCGTGTCTGTGGCCTAAATTACATAAAGGAACTTGCGATTAACAGGTTAATTAAGGAAGCTACCTTTATATGTCAAACATAATGTGGTAGGTAATTAGATAACTAAGACAACCCTCGAGGGAAGTGTGGTGGATGTGACCAATTGGGTCTATCCTACGAAAGGGTGGTCTCGGTTAGCCGAGAGCTTTCCTCAAAGGAAATGTTAACAAGGAATGTTAGGAAAGGTTGGACGATGTCCTTAGACAATGTTGGCCAGGACCCTAGTCTTCAGGTCGATCCTAGTGGGAACGGCCGGATAAGTTCCATTGCGGGGCAGACTCAAGAGACCCTAGTTGGCAAAACCCGTGTCATTCCTTTGGAGTGCCGGGCGGCATCTTCTAGATATACCTCTCGATGGGCTGCTAAGACGTGTCCTACGATTTGAGGAGCGGGCACGTTACAATCATATATTCACCCCAATGCCCAACTCTTGCATGCTACCACACAAGCCAAGTTTCTAGCATTGGCAATTGCAAATTATCTGCATGGCCATCTTTCAACCAAGGCCTCAAAACCTTGCAACTCAAACTCGGCAGCTTGCTTAGAGGGAGCATTTTTCCAAAGTCTACACTTTAATTTGAACTCTTCTTGATTATGGGCGGGAATGCACTTTTTGGCATGATGCTGGAGACTTTGTTCCCAAAGGAAGAAACACAACCTTTCTCTCTCCAGAATAATCTTGTTGGGATCACCATTGAAAACAGCCCTCATTGCACACCAATTGTCTTGAGTCTCATCAGCCCATAAATCCTCTAAAGTTTGCTTTCTCATAGCCTTCCTTCTCCATGACCCTATTGAGCAATTCCCAAAAAAAAGTTTGGGCCTTTGTCCTCCACCTTAAAATCTCCAATGGCTATTGTTTGCAACTCCTATATGTGTGGATTGTAAACATGGTAGGCCATAGTGTTCAAATCCTTCATTCTTTTCACAAAATCAAAACACACCCAACACATGGAAAGCTCTCCCCATGGATGCATTTTTTTTACTAGGTCAACACCACTTGCAAGGCCTTGGGTTGACATCTTGAAGATATGGCATCTTTGAAAAGATGAGAACCCAAGCTGCCCAAGAAAGACCATGCTTTGGAAGTAGTCATACAAGCTTCTTTTTTTAAAAGCTAAAGTAAATCATCATAACCATCAATGATCATCCCAACATCTCCATGGACTTCCTTTCTCAATCATGATATTTTTCTTGTATCAAGAGTAGATTCTAGTCGACATAATAGCTCTCCTAGGTCTTCCTCATATAGTTTTGTGACTCTAGTAGATGTACTTAAAAGAATTGACTCCATGACTATTTGTTTTGCCAATGTCTTTTGCAAGGACTTTGGATGTCCTTGCTTGTCTTGTTGCACACACAGTTGGACCTTATCCTTAATATCCTTCATAGCTAGGTGGGAAACGCCTTATCCAATAGGGTGCAAATGATACCCCAAATGAATGACTCCTCTTGTTTTCTTCTCCAGAGGGAAAACATAGCAATAGTTTGCATGGACATATCGAAATACATATTGGAGACGCATTGCAAAAGAAATAATTCAGTCTCCCACAAGTCTGAACGGTCGAGTTTGGTTCACAACAAACTTTGGCCAAACGACCTTGCCAATGCAACTCATTTTTTTGGCCTATTCTAAATAATCCCAAACAGAGAGGATTTACATAGAATGGCTTGCACATTTTATTGCCTAACAACTAAAGCAAAGGCAAAAATATTGCCAGTCATAACATTTGTCCATACATGCCCATCAAATTTATTTTCTAGGCCCACCCATCGTGATGTAGGTTCTACATAGGGAAGTTCAAATAAGATATTACCATCATATCTCATTGGCAACTCCTCCACCTATATGATCTCCTTTACCATTGCAAACGTTTGTTTCAAGGAGCATTTTTCTGGAAGGTGCCTTAACAATGTTAAAATATTGCTAGTGGATTGGCTAAAATCAGGCAAGGGCAAAGCAATACTTTCATCACTACCATGCACAATGAAGATCCTTCTAAACTAAGTATCCAAATGGTAGACACACAATCACTACCTACCAGCACTATGCAAGGTAGCTCAAAGGATAAGTCATTAGACTATGTATTAGACGATTGGTGCACACTGACAATGTTTTTGATAAGTCCAAACACTGCAACAACTTTCTCTCTAGAGACCAGTACAGTCTCCATCTCCCAATAGTGAAATCCAACTAGCTCAAGCTACTTTTGTTCTTTTCCTTTAGCATAATCCACGTTGTTTTAACATATGACTAATATTTGCATTGATGGTCCAATCATTGATGTGAGATGACAACAAATTTAAATAGCTATGAGAAAGATAGAATTAAAAAGGTCCCACTCAGAAGAATCCCAAATATTTTGGCACATTGGCACTACTTATTTGTAAACATTTCTATCACCTCTCTTTCTCTCTCCATATTACTCTATCGTCACAAAGATAGAGTACTAGTGGTATATCTCTATATTACCTGTGGAAAATGCAAGCATCACTATTTTCACCTCTTAAACTACCTTGTCATATTGATAATCATTTCAATGACATCTCTCTATCATTGTTTCGCTGTGAAAGCATCGTCATCGAAATCAGTCCTCTCTCTCTCTCTCTCTCTCTCTCTCTCTCTCTCTCTCTCTCTCTCTCTCTCTCTCTCTCTCTCTCTCTCTCTCTCTCTCTCTCTCTCTCTCTCTCTCTCTCTCTCTCTCTCTCTCTCTCTCTCTCTCTCTCTCTCTCTCTCTCTCTCTCTCTCTCTCTCTCTCTCTCTCTCTCTCTCTCTCTCTCTCAAGTGGATAGAAGTCCAATTGAATTCAATTTGAACCCTTGAGTTAGTGTCAAGTTCAGGGCCATTTGTTGAGCAATACCCCATAATATTAATACTAAATCATAACAAAAGGTAAATCCCATTATGTGTTGTGTACTTCAAAGTTGCAATTCTCATGCATTCATCTGATAGCTTTTGACTTTAGCATGAGCTTCTTTTGCCTTTAGCACTAGCAGAATTTCAAAGCTAGTGCTAAAACATTCGTGTTCCTCGTTTGCTACTGGTCTTTAAAGTATTTCAACACTATTTTGTCAACGAGATCAGGCAAGGAGAGAGAGACCCCTCGAACAGTGCACATCAAGCGGGCATTTAGGGATATTAGATTGGCCCTCATTTCTATTGGCATGTATCACCACTCTAATCCTTTTTTATTTTATAATACTATCTTTAATAGCAGCATTTAGTGTTTATCTAATGACACTACTTCTAGTGATATATATCTATTTTTGGAGAAGAGATTTATGGGCAAGTTTATACGTGGGTTCTTTAGTTGGAGAACCAATGGCCTTTTGAGGATGGCCTCGAGTTCACAATTCGAGTAGGCTAGGTCAAACATATCTATTGCCAAAAGAAAAGGGCCTTATATTTGCTAAGGTGATTCTAATTATACATTAACCCCTCAAATGTTAACAAATCATTAGAAAGAACATCTTGTCAACCAAAGCCATGAAGCCCACCTTTTATAGCTATGTGTCTAGAGTCCAAAGTCCTACTTGCCTCAAATTATCACGAGATAGCACCAAGAGAGCAACAATGTCTAGATACAAAGTTTTAATGTGCTTGTATGGCTCAAAAGAATTGATATCATGTGTGTTTAAGAATCTATGACTTAAATGTGCTTGAATGGCTCAACATGATTTATTACAGGCATGGTGAAATGAAGGGGTTCCTCAACCTCAAGTTGAGAAAGGAAAAAAAATAATCCTACAGAGATAAATGTTGAGCAAGACGAAAGAACTAATATTACTCCAATTGAAGCAAGTAATGGTACTCCTAGTTGAGCAAGACGAGAGAACTAATATTACTCCAACTGAAGAAGGTCATGATGCTCCCAATCCAGAAGAAAATGAAATAGGTGACAATCAAGGTACTAGTGCATCCAATGTTGGGGGGAACAAAGAGAAAGAGGATTTAGATAATGATTGCATTATTCCTCAAGTTGTTGGCAAAATCTTATGGTTTTGAAATCCTTGAAGCATTGACAATCAATCCAGGTAGGGTCCCCCCCCTTTGTTCCTTTGTATATCGATGCATAGGAAGAAGAGTGTGGTATCCTCTTCCTTGTTGAGAAACAATGATCTAGAACTAGTTAGCTATGGTGGATGCAAATCAAGCACACGATACATTATTAGAATGAGAGATTGTAACTCAAGCGAATTAGGTTCCAAGATAGATTAGCTTGGACTCATAAAGACAGACTTGAGTAACTCAAATTGATAGTTCCATTACCTTGTTATGAGTGTCAACCAAGTGCATGCCTTTATAGCTTTTTGGATAGTACCACTCTCCTCACTATGCATATGGGATTCAGGACATCTCTTTCTAGAGCATATATCATTTGTCTATCTTCTAGCCTCTCTTTAGGGCATACATGTAGCCTCTATGGGCAAGCATCATTTGCTGTTCTCAACACCCCCTCAAATGATGAGTCTCTACCCTTACTGGCTTTTGCCCCCCCTACATGATGGCATGGCTCGGGAGACTAGCTCTTTGGCATCCTAGTCAAGTTAAGGCTTGAAACATTACACTTTGGTAAGGGTTTTTACATCCACTATGGGAAACAAGATCCACTACGGGAAATAAAGATCCACTATAGGCAAACAAGATCCACTATGGGGAAAAAATCATCGTGTTGTTAGCAGCGAAAATTTCTTTATCTTCTTCATGCTTCTTTGGAATCCTTTGCTTTTCTCGATCTTCTGTGTGTCTTTGATCTTCTTGGACTCCTTCTTGGTCTTCATACTCTTCATCTTTGACTTGTTCTTCATTATCTTATGCTCTAGTCTTCTTTGTGAGGTCCTTTTGATCTTCTTTCTTAGTGAGTTTGAGATCAATACAAATAGGTACAATGTTGTGACTTGACATGACTTGTTGAACTATTTCATAAATCATGGGATACATAGGATTTAGGATTTTATGGGCATTGCAGTGCTTGAAACATACAAGGCGAGCACAGCTTTCTTTGGATAGCCCTCAGACTTGGAATACATTACATTGGCATTGAAGATTTGCACATGGTGCAAACAAATCATTTTCAACTACCGGAAGGTCTTACCAAGTGGCTTTTAACTTAATGGTAGTGTCTAATCCTAATTACAAAATGCTTCAGAGAAATGAAGAAATCGCACAATGCTAGTGTCAAAAGACACTTGATGGCAAATATAAAGAAATGGTAGATCACCTTAATGTCAAGGATTTTAATGGAGATGTAAGGAAGATGATGTGGATGAATGAGTGTGACATGAGTAGACTGGTGTCAATGAGGTTTTAGTCAAGGGCTTAGTGTAACTGATTTGGAGAGGTAGAGCGTGAAAGGGTTTTAATGAAGTGGTTTGTGAAGAGGCTAGGTGTGAATGGACTCTATTGACTTAGCTTTTAACCTTAGTGATAAGGTTAATGAATAAGCTTCTGGATAAGCTAAAAAAATCTTATCACAACACGAATGGTCATTCGGCATTGATTTCGGCACCAGTACAAAGAACAGCGCCTATTTGCTGAAGTCTATCTCTACAATAGCAACCCCTAGCAAGAAAGCCAAGCTTTAGAGCTTCAAGCTCTATCACTTCTTCTTTGTATCTTTATATTACAGCTCATAGTTCCGCCTGGTCAAATTAAGTTGCCAAGTCACTGAAGCTCCTTATGGCTCTCTTTTGCCTCGTCTGCACTTCTTTTTTGGAGTGGTCGTTGTGAAGATTGATTAGCTATATGTATGCAACAGCCAACCAAGTACAAGATTCGAACTTGATGGTGATCTGGAATGTATTAATGATGAGGTCCAGACTTAAAGAAGAGGCACATGTTTTGAGTAGGGTAGAGTATAAGGCATAGGCCTCCTCTAATGCAAAAACAAATCTTCTCTTCTTTATCACTTTCTCTTGACAATAAAATGAGATTGAAAATGGTAACACTCACACTGAAGAGCTACGCTTCAAAGATGATGACCCTTTGTAATAAGCTTTGATCTCTTCTCCATGATTTCTTGGACTGCAACACTTCCAAAAACTTAGCAAAGCCTCAATACTTGAACCTCCTAATCTTGAAATGAAGAGCAAACATTGGATGACTTTGAGAGATGGAGAGAATGAGGGAATGAGAGAGAGGAAGATTGGGAAAGTGCACACACAATAGCCAACAAGCTCGACCATAGCTCTGATACCATGTTGAGAAACATGGATCTAGAACTAGTAAGCTATGGTGGACGCAAATCAAGCACACGATACATTATCAGAATGAGAGATTGTAACTCAAGTGAAATAGGTTCCAAGATAGATTATCTTGGACTCATAAAGACAATCTTAAGTAACTCAAAATGATAGTTCAATTGCCTTATTATGAGTGTCAACCAAGTACATGCCATTATAGCTTTTTGGATAGTGCCACTCTCCTCACTGTGCATGTGGGACTTAGGACATCTCTTTCTAGATCATGTATCATTTGTCTATCTTCAAGCCTCTTTAGGGCATACATCTAGCCTCTATGCCCTCCCAAAAGGCATTCACTTGTGGGGACTTAGACATTGGATTCATTTTTGGGCTTAGCATATCATGGCATCGTGGTCTAGAAAGTCATGTGGTTTATGTTCATTACTGTCCTCTACCCATCGCTTCAATTCTTGCCAAAGTGTAGAGTTATGCCTAATCAATTCTCCCAACGACAATGTCACAAGAGTTGTTATTAGTGTGGTTAGCAAATTTCCATCTATCTTTCCCTCCTCAACTCCATGGACTCCCTACCAATTCTCTTGAGCCATTTGCACAGTCATGGCCCTCCCATGTAGTTGTTCATATGGTGGTGTTGTGTCTCCTACTCTCAGATATGTGGGAGAGACTGGCGGGCTCATGGTTGAGAGTTTGTTAATCTCGTCCTCCTCAATGATAGGTTCGGCATATTGAAGGTGAGCTTGTGCTTCTTTTGTCCATTCCTTGACTTTATCTATAGCCTTTAGCTGTTGGTTGGGGTCAAGGTACTCTCAACCTTAGTGCTTCCCTTCTCTCTCACCTTAGGAGCAAATGTTTCTACTTCAGCATCAATGACCTATTTTCCCTTGGTTAACGTTGTCTCAATCTCAATCTTGAGCATTATTTTCACCTCAATATTCTTTTTCCTCCGTTGTTGTAGACTCTTTTTCCCTATAGAGGATACATCCAGGTTGTTAGGTCTAGGTAGTGAGATACCAGCCTGCTTTGTTTGACCTCATGTCATGACATTTATGGAGATAGGTGTGGCATCATTGTCATGTGACTTGACACAAAATATTTTGAGTAGCATAGATGGTACAATTGTTGAGCCAATGGAGGATTTTCACCTAGGGCAATCGATGAACAGGTGACTCTACATTCAGGGCATCTCAAGTCAGCCTTCTCTCTATTTTCTTGCCTCTTTTTAGGGAAACGAGATGAGATATGCCCTGGATAGCCACACAACCAACATGTTATGGGTTCTTTTGGTTTTGAGCTCCTCCTAGGCCTTTACCTCTTCCTCTGCCTAAGGCCATGATTAGCATAGGTCTATATTCCATTAAGGGACATAAGGGTTCAAGTAAGAATTTTCCTCCAATGGTTTCTCCACAAAGTGCATCAGAGCCTTGCTAGGTGGATAGGTCACGATAGATCCTAGTGGTCTAGGGACTCCCATTGGATTGATGTCTACCCTCATAGTGGTTGGCTTTGAATCGTTAGATGTGCAAGTAGAGCCAATGGGGCTCCCCTTCTGAAGTATGGTTGCCTACCTCCTCAATAGTATGGCTAAGTGTAAGATTTCTAGTAAGGCAATGGTCTTGGCAATCGCCAGTGCATGGCATCATGCCCAGATCTTCTATAATTGGCACAAGGCCTTGATCTAGGATCAGGACATTTGGATGGCAAGTGGTTTCCCCAATAGTGCATACATTGTACATGAGGTGGCATTGGCCTTTGTATTAATTCTTGCAATCTATCCAACTCCGATTTTAGGTCTTGGTTCTAGTCAACACTCTTTCCTTTTTCTTGTTCACTAGGGGCTGCTAGTTCACTAGTTGTTGCAACTCTCTTAGCGTTCCTAACTACATTGCCCTTGCTGTGTACCCGAGAGCTTCTCTCCCTGAGCAAGTGATCTACCCGTATGGCCTCCTCAAAGACTCTTGCAAGCACATCCCTTTGCATATTTGAGTTGCTCGCTAGGGCCTTATAGAGTTCTTTGTTTGTGAATCTTGTTAATAAATATAGTAGTGACGTAGTCTTGTATACCCTCTTTGTCCTTTTCGCTGGCATTCATTAGCTTTGAAATGAGGTTATTGGAGAATCCTGCCTCCGATAATCTCTTGATGAAGAGATCCTTCAATTGATTCAAGTTATTACATTCAACATTGTCTTGAATAGTGAACCACGTCTGTCCCTTGTCTCCCAAGCAAAGACTAAATGCTTATGCTTGTTGAGCGGGGTTCGTGAGGTTGTTAGCCTCGCACACCTACTCTCTTCATTTGGAATAAGCTCTCATGCTAAAATTTCGGCTTGCAAACAATTCTATGGTTTCACCTATTGGTCCAGACTTCTTCTTGGTTTTGTTGGTCAGCTATTGGAAATAGGCCCTAACAAGTTTCAAAGTGGCAAAAAATTAGTCAAAAATAGGATTCTGGACAACTCATCCAAGTCACGGATTCTGCCATCCAAGTGGGCTCCTCAAGGTATCTGGTCATCCGAGTGATCAGACTCAAAAATGAACGATGGGTACCCATCTAAGCATCCGAATGGCCATCTAGAGGCCCGAGTTGGTCACCCCCTCATCATCTGAGTTAGACAATCGAGTGAGTCAACCTTAAGTGGCTCGATGTCCGAGCTAGGTCAAGACTTGGCCGTTTGAGGCCTACAGTCCTTGTTCGAGAACGACGTTCAAAAACCCACCGAATGGCACAAATATCATTTTTAATGTCTTACTGCTCTCTATCCAATGCATCCTAGATTCTAGAACAATGCAACAATCAGCAAGAATGATTTAAAGCATACCTAGAAGGGTCGAATGTGTCAATGGCAAGGATTGTAGAGGTGCTACTACTTGTAGACGTATCACTTCTTGTATCTCTCTCACTAGCTCTCTCTCAATCTCACTGAGTGCAAATGAGCTCTCTCTTCCCCTTTTTCCCCTTTTGTGTTCTCTCCTTCTCCCCTCACACTTTATTTTCCTTCCTACACACAAAAAATCTATTTCCTTTCTTCCCATGTCCCCCTGTTTCCTAGTTATCCAGAGAGTTATGTTTTCCTTATTTTTCCTTATTTTCCAAATCTTAATGTCTTAAATTTGATCAAAGTGCACAACTCCTCCTCTAACCAATAAACAAGAAGCTTCTTAAACCTAAAATAATCCACAAAAGAGATCGAATGGCCTCCAACTCCCTTTCTTCCTACCTAAAATAATCCCCCTCATGAGCAAACCCCCAAGATCCATGGACCACTTATTGCTTCAAGTTTTTCAAGCTGAGAGCTATGGCTACCTCTCACATAGCCGTTGTTACGCAAGCGATGATCAAGACAAAGCCTCACTCACAACCCGATAACAAGATGTTAAGGAGTGCCGATGAGAATAATTAACTTTGTCGAATGAACAACACAACACGAAAAAAATAAATGTTTCAACAAACACCACACGAAACTAGACAACACACAATGCCTCTTGTAGCTTAGAAACAACTAAAAAACCTAATTCTAGGTAGAGCATCATAAAAACCCAATAGAAAATTCAAAAACACTAACATTTTGAAGACAAAACCAGTTGTACAACTCTTGTACCTTTAAAAAACAAAATTGGGCTGACAATTGGCACTTCAACGTTCAAATTTCCAATCTTCACTTTAGCACGTCAAGACTCTGCTTGCACACGCGCAACCCTCCACTCTCCTCTCATACACAGGTAGCTTAGAAGGAGTAGGGTCAAGCCAAGCTCTCCTCACATCCCTTTATATAGTTTTTCACATACACCCACGTTGAGTTTTGCTTTAATAAAGCTTCAAGCTTTTTATGCCTTAGCTTTTCCTTAAGGCTAAAAGCCTTAAACGTTTTTCCAAAAGGTAAAAACCTTAAGGCTTTAGATTAAGTCTTCTCTACATTTCGAAGACGTGACACCCTGCCCGCCATAATCATCATCATCACTGTGTTTCAGTGTGCTAACCCCTGTTTGAAAATATGCGCCGTCATCATCTCATCAAAGACAACAATTGGCATTCATCGCTTGTAATGCATACTTTGTTTTTTTCAAACATACATACTTTGTTGCAATGCGATGTGTCCTAGCAAGAATATACTAGAAATAGAACTTCGTGCCCAATCATTCATGGTTTGAAAAATATGCAATGTCGGATCCATGTTATATGCAACCAATCAAGCCATCTTACACGGAAATTATGGATGCACTGAAGAACTGTGCCTACCCTATCTACATGTGCTCGTGCATCATGCATAATGCAAACATAGTTCCTTGATTATAATTAATCCTTAACCTCACCTCCCAACACTTAAAGAAAAGAAATGACATGCTCCGCTCCACCCACCCAAATTCTCACTATCGCTCAAGAAATCATGGTCCTTAAGATGTTGACCAATAAAACAACCCATCTCACAACTGGTGGGGTGACCTTCATGACCCTCAAACTCTCCCAACCACCTTTCCCACTCAACCGGAGGTTTCTAACTCGATGATGAATATCCCAAATATTGTGCATGCAAGAAACATTGTGTGCTCAATGAAAAGTGCTCTCTCCGGTGTGCGCGCAACTAGGATTTACTGCATATAGCTGCAATGGGCCTCATGCCGTGCAAGTGCTCAACAATGGTGCAAAATGTGCATCAACCCAACCCATGGCATGGAAGTATTTGAAAAGATCAGGAGATGACCCCCGAGTGTTGTGTAATAGACAAGTGCAATGTGAAGTGCTCGTTGTGAACCCATAATCCCTGTGATGTGCAAGGGTCTCGGCTAAAGAATATACCAGTTCCACACTGTTCGGCTGCTATCAACAAAGTCCAACTCCAACCTATCCAAAAATACCAAAGTCGACCAAGTCTGTGAAGTTTCCACACTCAAAAAACAAACAAAATGACATAAACAAATCCTAAGCTAGACAATAAAATCCAATTACAAAACAATAAAACAAACTAGCACACAAACAACTAAGCTAGCAACAAAAACCAAACCTAAATGCAGTTTCACTAGTCTACAAACATTCATGTGCAACAGTTTCTCTCATAAAAGATGCAACATTTATGATTCAATCAAAAATCGAATCCAACACTCCATCCCTGAGTTCTTCAAATTCATAAATCAATAAAATCCATGACACATCACTCTCAAACAACACATCAATGAACACACAAAATTCATCCACAATTTTTTCTTTAAAATCCTCCAAATTTTCAAATCCAAAACTCTCAAAACAACTCACACTATCAATACAATACATCTGATCACCTACAACAATCCACTTATCCCTCCCATCCTCTCAAGAGGTCTATGACAATTCTAGGGTTTGAAAATGAGGTTATGATCTTTTCTATGTTACCAAAATCAAATATCCTAGAGAATACATGTTCTAGCACTGCAAAATATCCAAACATACCATTATCCACAATAAACTAACACTCATCCTAATAAAACATACCAAAACAAGAACCCTCTCCAAGACACCCATCCAAACAACAAGACTTCATCTCTTCAACTCCACAAACACAAGAATCAACCTTTTCCACATCATTAGCACAAACAATCTCAAGAGACTTTCCACAAAAATCATATACAGAAACCTTAGGCAACACATTAAGGTCATTATCCCCATCCAAACACCCTATTGTCCAATCCTCTTCAACTGCAATTTCACAATTTGTTTCAAACTCTCTATCCTTAGTGTTAGATCTCTCTTCCCTCAATTTTCCAATCCTTTCCAAAGCCTTATTCAAGTTTCCTCTCATATTCTCATCAAAGTCACTCTCAAGGTCCTCAAAACCCCAATCAAAATCATCACAAACATCATCACAAACTCTAGGAGAACTCAAAGAAACCATCAAACAATCAAATGAAGTTTTCTCTTTGACATTGTTGCCTATACCAACCAAACAATCATCCATACAACTATCAAGAACCAAAAGGTTAGGTCTACTCAAAACAACATTAGCAACATGATGGAACCTAGAACAGGCCGGCACTGGCTCGTGCACTAGCCGGACCTCTATCACACGCGCTCAACAACCCCATGGCCTCATGGCCAAGAGCGTTGATGACACATACATTGCCTTCCTAGACATCTTGCGTTTGTATTACCTCGTTTGTAGTCCACTCTTCTCTCACCCACTACTCCTCAGAGGGAGTTCCTTACACATTGCCTAACGGCACGAAGCACAGACATAGGGGGTCCTCCAACGGCTGAATGCCGCCACCCCTCTGCGACTCTCCTACACCTTGGGGATTGGCCCCTCGATGCGTCGCTCAACATATAAACATTTTGCACAAAATCCACTCAAGGTACCATTTAATCGTATACAGAAATGTACCATTGCCCTTACTTCTCTTTTCCCTAGACCTCACGACTAGCCTATGGCTTAGGGTGTCCTATCTCTCACTCAACGTGGGTCAAGGTCCCCATGATGATCATCAAGCATCAAGCGCAAAAATCGGGCGCAGATGGCGCCCTCCCTCCTCCACGTTTTTTCTCATCTCTCTCCTCAAAATTTTCATGCTACATTTTAAATTTGGGCTCCCAAGGGTCATGCCCACTTTGGCCACTCTAATGTCCACCTCTTTGCATCTTGACCGTTTCCTATGCATTTTCCCGTCCGGACTCGGAATTGAACTCTGAAAAATCCTGGGCGTCCGGCTTGGCATCACGCATTGGCCAGTAGCTCGTGTCAACCCGCACAACTGTCTGAAAAATTATGAAAAATCAACAAGTGTCGCTCGGGGGCACCTTTAAAGCACTTTGCTGCTTAAAATCGTCCTAGATCGAGCCGCCGCCTTTGACATTGAATATTTTTCCCTTGATATTCATAATTTTTAGCTATTTTTAAGCACTTTCCGGCACCAAAATTCTGCTCTCACAACATCACAAACAAAAGCCTCTCTAGGGCTACTCCAACCATCAACAAACAACTCACAAGACTTACCAGAGTCAACAACACCAACACCAACACCAACATGACAATAAGAGTCAGAATCCATAACCTCAAAACTCTATTAATCAACTAACTCACAACCAAACTCACAACAAATCTCAACAAACTCACTAGCAGATAACAAATTCAAACCCTCAACTTCATCAATCAATCTTACATATTCTAAACCCTCAACTTCATCAATCAATCTTACATATTCTAAGCCCTCCCCCTCATGGTCTTCCAACAAACTCAAAACATCCTCCTCAATTCTCTCTTCTTCTCTTTCAAGTCTAACTAACTCAACTGCAATAGATGACACCTCCCGATCAAAATCACTTTCTAAACTCTCATCCTCACTATCATCTTTCTCATCAGAACCATCACTCTCACTCTCTTCCATCATCTTCTTCTTCATTGCCATCCTCATCCACCCATTCCTTTCTCGAAGACATGTCAAACTTCTTTGGTACTCCCCTTCAATCATATATTGTTATGATACATTTTCCCCAATCTTGTATTGCTCTTGCTTTCCTAAGCCAAGGCCTACCCAATATAATAAAAAAATCACCCAACCCTGCTAGCATAACATGACAATCAATTTTCATAAACACACCATAAACCTTCACTTTCAAATTTTGAATGATACCTAAACACCTCACTTTAGCATGATTAGCAAGCTTGATTTGAAACGTAGACCCTTTAATAATTCAAAGTCCAAACTACTCAATATAAGCCTGAGTTATCACACTAATTTGTGCTCCTCCATCAATATATGCTTCACCTATGTTTTGATTCTTATGCCAGACATCAACAATAGGACAAATATCAGGCATTTCTTCAACACTCAAAACTCTTACTATTCCTTTCTTTTTTTCCTTGTACTTCGGATTCACTAATTTCTTCCATTGTCCTCTCATCTTAGGACACAATGCCATCAACTGGGCAAAAGATATATCAGCTTTCTTACTCATCATATCCTTTTTAATGTCTTAATCACTCTCTCCTTCCCCTAAAGGAATATCAGTAGCATGATAATGTTTTCTAGGCATTTTCAATTTATTTTCTTCTCTCTTCTCTCTTTTCTCTCATCTCTTTGTTTTTCTTCCTCTTTCCTCACTAACCTTACTAGTTTCAAGTTCATCTCTCTCAGCATCTCTCCTTCTTTTAATTGCAGGAATTACATCAACAATTTTATTTTCCTCTTTTTTATTTTCTAAAAGAATACAATTTATGGCACTTTTCCCTTTCTCCTCTTCAATCAACCTAGGTTCATGATTTGTGGAATCGTTTTTAATTTCTATCCCAAAATCATTTTGTCTATTAGGTAAATTTTAAGGTAAATGATACATATCCCCTCTTGCTCTAAATGGATAAGAATAATTTGTGCTCACATGACCTAACTCTCCACAGGAAAAACAAGTCACCATCGGTCTTCGAAAATATCCTCTCCCATTTCCTCCTCTTCCATCCCCTAGATTTTCTTGATTGGTTTGTCCTACATGTTCTCCACTTCCTCTTCCCCAAGGTCTTCCTCTCAAATCTCCTAATCTCATGTTTTGCATTTGACATGACAACTGATCCTCAACCTCCGGTGCTAATTGAGCATTTTGTCACATTAGAATTTGAAAATTTTGTCCATCCCCATGCCAATTTTGGTCTCTATCTTCAACATTAGATGTTCTAAATGAATCTCTCTTTTTTATTTTCTCAATATTTCTCTCTTTTTCTATGGCAATCATTACAGCTTCCTCAAAAGTACTATGTTCTTTAATTTTCAATTTTGTCCTCACCTCTCCCTACAGTTTTTCACCAAAATGTTTAATTTTCAACATTTCTAGAGCTCTATCTCCTAGACCTAAAGATATGTTCCAACGATCCCAAAGGCTGGTATACTCTAAGGCAAAGAATTCTATGGTTTGGTCTTCTTTGTTCTGGCAAGTTTCCATTTTTCTCCAAACATCCTAAGAACTATCTGTTTCCTTAAAATGGTCAAGAAACACCTACTTGGTTGCTTCATATTCCATAGGAATAGGAGGATTTCTCATTCTAAGGGTCTTCTCATAATCCTCAAACCAATCACGACCTTCATCCAACAATTGAAATTTCAAAATTTGGAGTTTCAGGGTTGAGTCACTTATTCGCTGGATAATACATCCAAGCTCCAATTTTTCGAGGAATTTCTGAGGATCCTCCCCCTTCTTTCGATAAAATTCAGGAAAAGAACCGGCTATTGAAAAACAATTACAAACAAGAATTCTATCACAAAACACAAACAAATTTAACTTTTTTGGCACTCCTCAATGGGGGCACCAAAAAAGAGATGTTACGAGAGCGGTGATTGAGAGCAAGCCTAACTCACAACCTGATAACGAGATGTTAAGGAGTGCGAGTGAGAATAATTGACTTTGTCGAATGAACAACACAACACGGAAAAATTAAATGTTTCAACAAACACCACACAAACCACACATGAAACCAAACAACAGACAATGCCTCTCGTAGCTCAAAAACAACTTAAAAACTTAATTCTAGGTAGAGCAACACAGAAACCCAACAAAAAAATTCAAAAACATCAACACTTTGAAGACAAAACCAATTGTACAACTCTTGTACCTTGAAACAATAAACTTGGGCTGACACTTATTACTTCAATGTCAAAATTTCCAATCTTCACATTATCGTGTCAAGATTCCACTTGCACATGTGTGACCCTCCCCTCTCCGCTCATACGCAAGTAGCTTAGAAGGAGTAGGGTCCGGCCAAGCTCTCCTCACATCCCTTTATATAAGTTTTCACATATAGC
This sequence comes from Lygodium microphyllum, assembly GCF_053477565.2. Classification (NCBI taxonomy): domain Eukaryota; kingdom Viridiplantae; phylum Streptophyta; class Polypodiopsida; order Schizaeales; family Lygodiaceae; genus Lygodium; species Lygodium microphyllum. The sequence goes on from NC_141141.1 coordinate 8,601,461, forward strand.
CACATTGAGTTTTGCTTTCATAAAACTTCAAGATTTTTATGCTTTAGCTTTTCCTTAAGGCTCAAAGCCTTAAGGCTTTTGATTAAGTGTTCACTACATTTCGAAAATAAAACACCTTGCCCACAATAATCATCATCATCACTGTTTTTCAGTACGCTGACCCCTGTCTAAAAATATGTGCTGTCATCATCTCATCAAAGAAAACAATTGTCATTACATCGCTTGTAATGCAATCACTTGTGTTGACCGTCGGATTACCTGCCACCTCCTCCCTTCATCAATGACAACCCCCAATCAGGATGCCATATATGCTTCATCATTTTTTGTGCTCATCATAATGTTGCCACCTTGCAAAAATATGATGTTTTTTCCTACGAGATCAATGTCGCCTTCCTGTCATCTTTGATAGCCATTTTGTCAACAACATCACCAATCGCCATAACTACATTATTAATAGCTACCTTTCATTCTTCATCCTGAATCTCTCCTTGCAATCTATCTATAAGCCACCATTTGTACCTATGATCAAAACTTCAAGCCGTCCAGTCCATGATCAATGTCATCCTCTTTTCTAGCAAATTGTCAAATGCCATCAACTTGCCTACTTCAAAACATGACACCCTTCATTAACATATTAGAACTATTGTCAATGGACACAATAATGTTGATCAGTATAATTTTGAAGAACTTGGCGACCATGAAGATCAAAATCCCTCATACCCTCCTTGCTCACAAAGCCATCTTGATTGCTTCCATAGAAGCAACTAAAGGAAAAAACACATGTCCTAATCATGAGGAATATGACCATAAAGTTGATGAGTACGTCATCCTCAAATTGTTCCCTAAAGCATCCATATACATTTCAATAATGGATGACAAGGTGCCAAAGAAAACAAATTGCATTCCTTGATTCACCAAAATTGTTAGTTTCATAAATGCGCTTAGCAACTCCAATGTTTGAAGTCTCCCAGGTGCCATAAACCATCTTACGAAGGGTGAATATTATGCCCCAAAATTTCATGCATAGCATATTTGACATCTACCCTTTCTTCAAAGTGACCCTACCCATTTCCATAGCATTTAAGGCCATAAGTATTGAAGAGCTGCACCTTTGAGGTTGTTAACCCATATTATGATAATAAGCCTTAATAGTAATGGAAATGATGACTCCAGAGAACCAATGAATCAAAGAAACAAAACTAGATGAAAACCGATCCATGCCAACAAGACAATCTTGGAGAATTTTTCATAAGTAAGAGATGGAAGTAGTAATATAGAAAGTAATAGGCTTGATGGATGATGCTTTTAAATTTTGTAGGCCTTCCACTTTCCCTAACTTCTAATAGGTCTGGCATGATCTGTCAAGCCTTCAAAAACCACTTTGTTTTTTTCAAACATGCATACTTTGTTTCAATGTGATGTGTCCTAGCAAGAATATGCTAGAAATAGAACTTCATGCCCAATCATTCATGGTTTGAAAAATATGCAATGTCGGATCCATGCTATGCCACAAATCAAGCCATGCTTACACGAAAATTATGGATGTATTGAAGAACTATGCCTAGTGTATCTACATGTGCTTGTGTGTCAACATGATGCAAACACAATTCCTTCGTTAAAATTAATCCTTAACCTCACCTCTTAACACTCATCAAAAAGAAATGACGTACTTGTGAGAAATGCGGGATCTAGAGCATGGCAAAGTCGGAAGCTATGGAGGATGGAAGGAGAAGTGTGGACTCATGATGGAAAAGACACTGTTTGTTACACAAGTGAATTAGGTTCCAAGATTGAGACTTGGACTCATAAACACAATCTTGTGTATGTGGACAATGACATTGACACTTCATTGAAAAGAAAAGAGTACTATCATTGCATTAAGAAAAGGAAACAAGTACAATGCTTTATAGGAAAGTAGGAAACTGCAGTAGGCACCATTGTGCATATGGGATAAGTTAGCCTGCATATCCTTGACCCTGAAGCTCCATACAAAGAGGCTGTTTAGTGAGTGTGATTGCTGATTCTCAACACCCCTCCTCAATCACAACTAGAAAGGCACAAAGTGTGTAGAGGCTGTAATGAGAACCACCTGCAAAGTGTGGGCACACCACAAACATGGTAGACACCAGAGGCTGTTGCAGAAAAGGCTAAGTGTGGGCACCAAAACATGATGGACATCCAGAGGCTATAACAGGGGCCTCACAAAGTGTACAGGGACTGTAATGCCAAGTTACATGAGGAGTTTACAAAGCTTATGGCAGGAAGCATTAGGGCAAGGAAGTACAAGGCTTTTAAAACAGTCTATCAGAATTATGAGAGTAGAAGGACTGATGAGTCTTGTCCTTCCGATCCTGGTGGTCTTCATCTTCATCTTCTTCTTCCTTTGCTCCATTTTCTTCTTCTTCTTTGACTGCGACTAGATAGGCCTTTTGGGATTTCTTTCTTGCATGGCAAAACTTCTCGGTGTGTCCGGTCCTTTTGCAGAAGTCACAGAAGAGCTGATCCTTCTTGCCTTTGTACATGTTGCCAACATATAATGCATGCTCATCTCTAGAGGTACTTGGTTCTTCCTTAGTTTTTAGTTTCTTTTCTTCTTCTAACAGTGATGCCTGGATATCAACAAGTTCAGGATTTGGCATGTTGATTAAATTTGTTGATACATTATTATATTCAGGAGGCAAACTCTTAAGTAGAACACCGATGCAAACATCTTCATCCATTTTAATGTTGATTCCTGCAAGTTGGGTTAGGAGTCCTTCCATGTAATTGAGATGTGTGGCAAGTGATGTGCTGGACTTCATTTCGAGCCTGAAAAACTCAATCAGGAGACCATACTTTGATGATTTAGATTGTGCACCAAACAAGGTGTCAAGTCTTTTCCATGTATCCTGTGAGGTCTCACAGTTATCCACATGATGGATATAACTGTCGTCTAGCTCCAGTTTGATAATGGCCTGGGCTCTGTCATCATTCTTTTGCCAGGTAGTTGCAAGGTCCGCGTCCCGAGGTTTCTTCTCTTTGCCATTTGTGATGGCCCAAAGACCCTTTTTCATCAAGATGAGCTTGATGCGGGTTTGCCAGGTGTGAAACCCGACTCCTTTGAATCGAGCATTTGGAGAGTCTTTTCCCATGTTGAGGTTGCAAGATCAGCAGCAAATCAACACCAGAATTTTGAGACTTTATCAGTAGAAGAGCAGAATGCAGTGTGTCAAGGGACACAGTTAGTGACAGTGTGAAAACACACTATGTCAGTGTTGATGTTGAGCTTGATTCTTCTTGTTCGGGATCGTTCGGTTGTTCTTCAATCTTCTCAGGTCCTTCCCCTCCTTGATTTGATGCTGGGTTAATGGATTAGAGTGACAGAGGCTTGGTTTGAGTATCAAGAGTGAGAAAAAACTGAGGAAAAAAAAGCTTAAGAAATTTTGGCTATGGTGGAATTAGGGTTTCTGAGACAGGGGCCTGGTTTTTCTCAGATTGCAGGAGCTATACTTGATCATTTTCAAAAATTTTTACATGCCTAGGAAGCTGACTTCATGGGCTATCAAAGCCCTATGAAAATCGTCAAGATCGCTGCTGTATAAAGCACGCAGGGCCCTCGATCAGATTCGGCGCAGTTCAGGACAGGTTTCCACGATTTCTGTAATGCCAGGGTCAGGGAGTAGCAATGTGATCGATTTTCATGCCAGGATGAAGAGTCTTGAGTAGAAGAACAACTCCCTAGAAGAAATCAAGAGCTGAAGTGGCCTGATTGAGAAGTTATTTAAGCTCTAAGTGAGGTAGGTCCTGTTTGGCTATGGCAGACACAGAGCAGAGACTGAGAATTTTCACAATGCTGAGCTTCAGATAGCCAAATGTCATGGATTGATGTGATATAGGGAAGCTTTATGAGTTGGGGAATACTTTTCCAGAAGGAAGCTCCAAGAGATTTGACCTGTGGAGTGAGATATAAGCAGCTCAATCTGATAGGGTGCTACTGGCTATGGCTGCCATGGAAGCTTCAGTGAGAGTAGAGTTGGGAGATGAAGTCATGAGCTGACATTGAGCTAGATTGAGGTTGAGAGGAATCAAGAGATGCTGGAGAAGCAATGCCATGCCCAACTGTGCTCTGATACTATGTGAGAAATGCGGGATCTAGAGCATGGCAAAGGCGGAAGCTATGGAGGATGGAAGGAGAAGTGTGGACTCATGATGGAAAAGACACTGTTTGTTACACAAGTGAATTAGGTTCCAAGATTGAGACTTGGACTCATAAACACAATCTTGTGTATGTGGACAATGACATTGACACTTCACTGAAAAGAAAAGAGTACTATCATTGCATTAAGAAAAGGAAGCAAGTACAATGCTTTATAGGAAAGTAGGAAACTACAGTAGGCACCATTGTGCATATGGGATAAGTTAGCCTGCATATCCTTGACCCTGAAGCTCCATACAAAGAGGCTGTTTAGTGAGTGTGATTGCTGATTCTCAACAATACTCTGCTCCACCCACCCAAATTATCATCGTCACTCAAGAAACAATGATCCTCAAGATGTTGACCAAGAAAACAACCCATCTCACAACTGGTGGTGACCTTCACAACCCTTGAACTCTCTCAACCACCTTTCCAACTCAACTAGAGGTTCCTAACTCGGTGATGAATATCCCAAATATCATGCGTGCAAGAAATAATGTGTGCTCAATGAAAGGTGCTCTCTCAGGTGCACATGCAACTAGGATTTACTACATATAGCTACAGTGGGCCTCATGCCGTGCAAGTGTTCAACAATGGTGCAAAACATGCATCAACCCAACCCATGGCATGGAAGTATTTGAAAAGATCAAGAGGTGACCCCTGAGTGCAATGTAATAGAGAAGTGTAGTGTGAAGTGCGTGTGAATCCATAATCCGTGTGATGTGCAAGAGTTTTGGCAAAAGAATATACAAGTTTCACAATGTTTGGCTATTATCAACAAATTCCACTCCAACCTTTCCAAAAATACCAAACTTGACCAAGGCTATCAAGTTTCCACACTCAAAAAACAAACAGAATGACACAAACAAATCCTAAGCTAGGCAATCATAGAAAATCCAATTACAAAACTGTCACGCAAACAACTAAGTTAGCAAAAACCAAACCTAACTACAGTTTAACTAGGGGTTTTCCATTTTCAAAAAAACGCTTGACACCATGCGCACTCTTCCACAAACCAATATAGTGAGCTAATCTTCGAATCTGGTCGAGTGCCATCTCCCACGAATCCCCCGATGGCTACACAATTCAAGATGCGCCCTCAAGAATCTCCATCTCCAGGCTCCCAGCTTCGACCTCCATAGCCCCTTGTGCAAGAAGGAGGAAATGAAGAAGATGATGAAGAAGAGAGGAGAAGAAGAGCTTCTCCATGGTTCCTCACTCCCTCACACACACTCTCCCTCTCTCACACACACTCTCTCCCTCTCTCATGCACAAAAAGGAAGCAAGAGCAAGAAGCAAGAAGAAAGCAAGTTTGGCCACACACAAGAATGAGATTCCTTCTTCATTATTGACTTTTATGCATGCCCTTTTCCTCTCCTTGGGTAGCCATCCCCTTTTTGGTCTAGCCTTTGTCTCTAATCTCTTTTCTTCTCCTTCCTATTAGTGTAGGCCTCAACCCCCGCCACTCGTCGTTCCTTACAATTTGCACGGGAGGCACTCTTTTACAAAATGAATTGCAATATGCTTGACACTTTTCTTACTAGCATATCATGGTGCACTTACCATTGTGTACTTTCTTTTACATTCGAGGCTTTTTCCTACACTTCATATCTTCAGATTTCTTCTAAGTGTGCCTTTCTCTTCCATTTTTCTCTTGCCTTGGGACTATCCTCTAGTTTCGATTTTTTGGCTTTTCCATCTTGGTCTTCTAAGGGTGTACCAATTTACTACATCCTAGTAAAAACAACTCAAGTACCTAGCTGCGTAAGACCATGAATAGAAAGTACATTAAAACACAAAACTTTTACGTAAAGAACTTTGGCTAAAGAATATTGTTGATCCAACAATAGGGGAATGGTCCCCACTCTATGAATGGTCATGTGGGAAGAAGCCCCACTGAGACCATGAGCCAAGGATTCTCAATAATGGAAGAAGCAACAATGGTATCCTCCTCCTTGAACATATGTATGAAGACAGGCTCAGTGGCAATTTATCTTTACCTAAGGACTTGGTAAAGATATCTACTACTTTTTGATCTATCTTCACATGTAGGAGTTCCACCTTCCCTACAAGCACCATCTCACAAATGAAATGATAGTGTACATCTATATGTTTCATTCTGGCATGATAAATAGGATTTGTTGCTAGAAGTACACTACTGAGGTTATCACAATATAGTGTCATTGGAGCCTCTACCTACATATCTAAATCTGCCATCAATTTCAGCAAAAACCAAGCAATCTCACATGCAGCCAAAGCTGCATCTCTGTATTCCACTTTAGTACTTGATAGTGCAATAGTCGGTTGCTTCTTACAACTCCAATTGATCATCCCACTGCCAAGATAGAATGCATAGCCACTAATAGACTTGCGATCATAAGGACATCTTGCCCAATCCGCATCAATGTAGCCACTGAGCTTTAGGGCCTTATCTTTCTCATAAAACAACCTATGGTCTATAGTTTCCTTGACATATCGCATAATCCTTCTTATAGCATCAAGATGTGGTTTCTTGGGATTTTGCATAAACTGACTTATAAGCCCAACTGCATTACTCAGATCAAGCCTAGTGATAGTCAAGTAGATCAAACTTCTGATCTGGTTGTACATAGTGACATCTGTAATCTTGGCTCCAGTATCTATGTCCAGTTTGATATTCTGATCCAATTGTGTATTAAGTGGTTTACACTCTATCATCCTATATTTTTTCAGCATTTCCAAGGCATAATGTTTCTGCATTAGCCACGGTCCAATCACAGTCCATTTGACTGAATTTATCACTTCAATGCCCAAGAAAAATTTCAACTCACCTAGATCTTTCATGTCAAATTCAGATTTTAGCATACTCCTCACATTTTGTATACCAATTTCATCATCACCTATAATGATGAGGTCATCCACGTAGATGACTACAACAACCAATCCTCTATCTGTCTTTTTAGTAGACAAAGTGTGGTCATCCCTTCCAACCATAAAACCAAGACTTTGCAAGTAGCTGCTAATTCGTGTATGCCAGGATCTTGGTGCCTGTTTCAGCCCATACAAGGCTTTCTTCAGCTTGCAAACATTATGAGGAAATCGTGGGTGTACATACCCTTCAGGTTGATCCATGAATACATCATCTTCTAGGTCACCATTCAAGAATGCATTCTTTATATCCATCTGCTGCAATTTCCAACCCTTTGCTGCTGCCAAAGCAATTACAGTTCTAATGGTTGCCATCTTGGCCACAAGGCTGAAATTTTCTTCATAATCTAAGCCATATTGCTGAGCATACCCTTTTGTAACCAATCGGGCTTTATATCTCTCTATGTTGCCCTATCAGACTTGCATTTGATTTTATACACCCATTTTTGCAGCCTGTGGTCTTCTTACCATCAAGTAATAAAACAAGACCCCAAGTTTGATTTTCAATCAATGCAACCATTTCTTCATCCATGGACATCATTTGTGTTGTGACAACATAATGTAGCGTAATTGAATTCATCGACACCTTAACTTTTGGTAGCTGGTAGGTACTTGTATTGTTTGACGAGTACGGTGTACTTTACATTGTCGCTCATGCATTGCTTACCACGATCAATTGCAATGGTAGTGAAGTGGAGTGCAAAAAAGGAAGTGTGAAAATGGGTCAGGGTGACAAGTCTAACCATAGGCGTGACAAGCTCCCTAGGTATGTCCTACCCTAATGTGCCCTAAACAACTGTGAGGGATGTGGAAAGGGCTAGGGGACTAGGGATGGAGCCAGTTGACCAAGGTCACTAGACGCACCTAATTTGAGGACCCTAGGTGTTGTGCAGTGATTGTGGGTGCATTTTTCCTTTTTCTTTCATTGTTTCTTTCTTTCTTTGTCACTAGACGCACCTAATTTGAGGACCCTAGGTGTTGTACAGTGATTGTGGGTGCTTTTTTCATTTTTCTTTCGTTGTTTCTTTCTTTCTTTTCTATTATTCTTATTTTCTTTCTTTCTTTATTTCTTTCTTTCTGTTTGGAGATACAACCATTGCAATATGTTAAGGCCATCTGCCTTTCATTTGGACTGGGAAATGTAGAGAGTCAAAGGCTATGAAAATGGATATTACAATGATGATTATGTTACTAGCCTCCTTGCCAAGAGAACAGTTGTGAAGATGGGGAGATACACTTGAGATTTTGCAAAACCTCTTTGTGACATATGATGTCAGTACAATTGAGGTAACAACTTCCGTGAGCCAAATATAGAGTTTGACCCAGAAAGAGAGAGTAGCCAATGACTATGCTTCGGGCCATGTGATGTGGGCAGTCTGCAAGGGTGATTTTTGCTTTTGGCAGTGAGGCTTCCGTCATGGCTCTTTGTTCCTGGTATTTTTGCTGCTTTTTCTATTATGGATCTTTGTGGGGTTGGTGGTCTTGTGGCATCTTGGACATTGAACACTTTTGTATAGAGACCTGTGTCATATTGTATCCACTTGACAACTCATGAGAGTACATGCAAGTCATATGCTTCAACAACAATGAGCAGGCGCAACGCAAAGAGACATCACTTATCTGAATCCCATGTTGTTAACTTGGATACATAATCACCTGTGCTTGATTTTCCTTTTCTTTTGCTAAAGGCATGAAATATATTACGAGTAGACATGGAAGGTTGGTACACTTGGGGAACCTACCCCCTTTAACCATCTAAAGATAAAAATTCATGGCCAGGTGGCACTTGGTAAGCATTTTATACAACATAGGGGCTATTCTATTTGTATAAAGTGAGGTGAGTCCGAGTGGTGAGGCGATAGGGGCGTTGCTAGTGGGGGGGCTCCTATCTGGCCGGGCGGGGGAGATATCGGCCGGGACCCAAATGGTGTAGTCCCTAGCTACTGTTGTATCAAGAATGCTTTTAAATAATTTAGCAAATTCCTTCTTGTTTTTGGCTTCCTTCTCTTCTTTTGAGCACCTAGTGCCCGAGTGTCTAGGGCAGGCCTGCACAACAGGGTTTTCTATCCCCTGGGCGTTCCCTTGAGCCTTCCTCTTCCTGGTCTGGGGAGTTTGCGGCCTGCATCCTGGACAGTGTCTCTTGTCAAGAATTGCATGATGGGGGGATTTGCTTAAGCTGCTGCGTCAAACACACACTGTATACACAAGAGGAAGCTCACTCGATAACACAAGAAGAGAGATGGAGGCCAAAATGTTTTCTTGCTGATTTTTTATTCTTCTTCCACACACTATACAATATACACAAAGTATAGATAAGATACAACATAAAGGAAAGTGGCCTTCTAAGTCAAACAGTGCATAACCGACTACACTAATCGACTGGCATTATACCTTTGCCAGTTGTAGGTAGGTGTAACAAACTAAATATAATAAGTGATAAGTCAGTAGCCATGTGAGTATCATAATCACCACCAACATGCTAAGTGTAGATGTGTGGACTCATCTAGCCAGGCGGTCCATCATCAATGTCCGCATGTGTTGAGCTTGCCATCTCAACTTCTCTTTGGGCCTCGTCTCAGCTTATACCTCTTTATGGTAGGCATGTAGTGCTCTAGTGGAGGAGCTTGTGCCGTATGCTCCCTCCAATGGCGGAGAGCTTCCTTGCAGGCCAACTCCATTGTGTGCTCCATGACGACGACTGTGTGGGGGAATCTGCAAAATGTGAACCAAGTGTTAGGCCTTGAGACAGGGTAGAACCATTACCATGAAAGGGATTAAACAATGGTTTATCAAGCACATATGATGAGGAGGGGTGAGGTGAGGCATGCAGTGTTTATTGTAGAGGGACAATCCCCCGTGATGATGTTCGTCCTGCCTCGACAGTGAGGTGTATTTCAACCAGTAGCAGATCTTTGCTCAAGCCAAGTTTCACGAATTGGTTGTGATGGAATGGGGCAGGATTTGTCCCCAAACGATAGATCAAAAACAAGAGAAAGCCTGCAGAAGGGGGTGGCGCCCTGAGTACGCCCTCAAAGGTGATGGTCAAGGCTTCCCATGGCGGCCATGAAGACTGCATGCCCTCCACCTGGAGGTGGAAATGGTCACACAACTTCTAGATGTGTGGTGAGGGGAGGACCTTAGGAGCTCATCCTGTCAAACCCAACTTTTCTCCTTGCACTTGACTATCATTGCTTGTGTGTGTTGGCATTATCTATACATAGTTACAAAATTCATTGTTTAATTATGTACATATTTATGGACCTATGTCACTTCGTGAGGATAAGAACCAATTGTAGAACTCGGGCTTGTATTGGAGTGTGGCACATGCATCCAGTACTCATGGCAACTTACTCGATAACAATAGATATTTTGCAACATCAAGTAGCATGGTACCTTGTCCGAGTCTACTCGCAACATGTAGCTTCTCCTTAGTGAGAATCTTATCAACCATAGAGTTTTCTTGGCTAGTTCCGACTAAGTCCATACCCCAAACGGCAGTTAGTACTCGAAGGGAAGTTGGCGCCACATAGGTTGGGTCTCTTTGAGACCGTCATTTGGCCAATCGCTCCTCAGATACCGTCATAATCTGGGCTCCTAGTTCACCATTGTAACGCGGTTTTCAAACCAACAATTTTCAACTTAACTTCGACCCTCTGATTGTCACTTTAGTTTCTCTATCTCTAAGAGATTTGGTTGGCAAAGCGCTTCGCTGAATGTCACAATTAGGCATAGTTTGTCAGCCTCCTCATCAGAGATGAGTTTCATGCGCTTATGTAGGAGTGTGTCATAGTGGTCGTTAAGATATTCTTGCTCTTCCTAGGATAGAGGACCTAGCAAATATTCTTTAAGTTGCTCCCTAGGGAATGTGCCCGTGTCTGCAAGGATGTAGACACGTGCGAATAATTTGAGTTTAGCATCCAGCTCAGTCAAGCACTCTATGACACTTCTATGTTTTATGAAGGCCTGCTCAGTTGCTATCTCATGCAAGGTTCTAGGAGTTTCTCTAGGCTTTAACATAGCTAGGGGGTTGGGCCTAGATGAGCAAGATTGGTCAATGCTAGGATTGCTTATATCATCGGGGTTTTCATATTTCCACTGAGGCTTTGTTGCTCGGATGTGACTGGTGTAGTTTTGTCACCCTGTTGTGATAGTGTTGCATCCACTCTTGATTGGTCAATGCGAGTTCTGTTGTCCTGGATTGAGTATTGCAAGCAACCATTGATGGTAATGGTTTCTTTGACTTCTCTGAACACATAGATGCGTCTGAGGTTTCACCGCTGCTAGGAGAGATGGCGATGGGTTCATTGGTGGATGGACTTGATGTCTTATTCCTCAACTCTTCAGCACTCTTGGTCTCGATCTTCTTGGCGTCTGCTGCCATCGTTGTTTTCATTGTTTTCTCCTCTTTTTCTTAGGCAATTGATGTGTATCCCTTGAAGACTTGGGACCCTGAAGTCATTGATGTGCTTGGTTGGGCATTCTCTTTCTCTAGTGTGTCCTCATGGGACATACCTACGGCCTGTTGAACAAACTCGTGAGGTTGTGAGGGTACGACTGTCGCTCCTCTTGGGCAGTCTATCTCCTTAGTCAATTCTCCTTTGTTTAGCTCCTCCTCGTGAGGTTGTGAGGGTACGACTGCCGCTCCTCTTGGAAAATCTAGCTCCTTAGTCAATTCTCGTTTATTTATCTCCTCTTCTGATTCCTAATTGGAACCGATAGCCACTAGTTCAGTGGACTAGTTATTGTTGGTGGATTGTGATACCAAGTCCTTAGGCAGATCAAAAGTGATCGTGTCTTTTGTTGCCCTTTGAGCATTCACTTGTGCAGATCAAGCAGCATCAGCTTGAGCTAGTCACAGTGGATTGCACAAGCATTTCCTTCGGCTAAGTGCTAAGGGTGGTGTCATGTCCCACTTCTTAGACATTTGGAAGCTTAGATGGAGATAGAGATCAGGGAGGACTGAGCAACTGCACTTGGCGACTGTTGTTGTGCTTCTTGTGTCTGTTTAGGGAAAGAGGGCGTAGGAGATTTGGGACTCTTAGGTGCACTTGGCACTAGCCAAAAGATTTTCTCATTGCTATTAGACGACTCTACCATTTTCTTTATTGAGCAATTAGCCTTATCATGAGCAACATTGCACGTGTGGTGCTCATTATCCTCTTGGAAGTCAAAGGCTCCTTGGGAAGTAGTGGCTTTTGTGCACATTCGATGGTTACATCTGATATCCGCTTGTTAAGCATGCTAGGCCTTATCTACCCTTCGAATAGTCCCGTTTAGTTTCTTGATTTCAATCGTGAGGGGCTCAGTCACTCCAATGTTTTTTACTCGAGACTTGTTTTTTCGTTTAGATTTCCTCCTGCACTTCTTCGCTCTTGATATGCCTTCAACTATCAAAGGTGATTTAGTAGGGGGTTTTGGCACCCAAATCCATCAATTACCTGTGTAATACCCTTGAGCACATAGCAATGCTTTGGATATCCATCGTGGTGTTTTGATGTCTCTCCATTGATACCTTTGTCTATAAGGCTTGGGCTTCTTTTGTGGTCTTCTACGATATTTGTAGGTCCAAAGCCTATCCTTGGCATTGTCTATTGACCTTCTTGTTTCAAGCCTGGCCTCGCTCACTGGTTCTCTCTGTTTAACATGTGCTTGTATCAACTCTTCCAACAAGTCCTTGCTCTCATTAGTAGGCTTTCCTAGTATGTCATCACATTTCTTGTCTTTCCCTCAAGGTTTGATGAGGTCACCCTTGCTAAAGGTTGTGACTATCCTCACACCCAGTAGTGTCAAGTGTATCCTCTGTGGTGCTACATAATCGGCCTCACACTTCATCGCCCTTTTGAAGGGTCTTCCTAGGAGGGTTTCCTTTAAACAATCAGCACTATTTAGAGGAACATGGAATAGGATAGGAAAGCTTTCGGTTTCAATAGTTACAAGGAATTTACACTTCCCTATAAGTGCTTGTGGGTGTCCCCCGTAAGGACTAAGAGTTGCATTAGTTGGTGTGAGCTCTAGTTGGCCTAGTAGGGTCGAGGCTTCATAGGTCAAGATATTAAAATCTACTCCTTCATCGATGAGAGCATCGACACTGTGCTCTCTTTTTGCGGTGAGTTTGACCCTAAGATAAGAAAGTGGTACTATGTCTTCATCTTCCAGGTCTTGGCTTATAAATTCAAGCCTTCTGATATATGCCTTTTAAGTCCCCAACTGCACAACCAGCTATGGATTCTCTATTGATGTCTTGGGTCATCTGTGCAGTGTCGTTCAAGGTGCATCTATCATTAAGACTATCATGTCTAGTCATCCTCACAGTTGTAGCTTGATGTTGTTCCATTCCACTTTGACTAGATGCAATAGTCTGAATGCAACATAGACATGCTTTTGTGGTGTGCCTTTTTGCCCTTGTTGTGGCTAGATTGGCCCATTGAGGTTCTAGGGTCTCTGTTTGTCTTTGTTCAGGTATGGGCCTTTAGTTTTTGTTTTGAAAGTGAGAGTCTATGCTCATGTAGAGCCATTACTTCACTAGGATCTAATCCGGAGGACTTGTCATGGCATGTGTTTTCTCTCCAGCCTACTTGGGGGACGTGCGGAAGGGCCGTTACGCTAAACACCATGCATGATTTGAAGGACCATTTGTAGCCAAGTTTTGAACTACTTGCTCTAGATTTCAATCTAGTGATAGATCTATGATGTTCATTTTGGCTCTGTATGGTCTCTAGGTTAGTTTCATCTGGAGGTTAAAATTTGACAAAATCAAAATTTGGCCCAACAAGCCCAAATTGCAAGGGCGGAATTGGACGGGCCATCCAAATAGCCAAGGGCCAAATGAGAAAGGGTCGAATGCAATTGGTCCAAGTGTCAAACTGGGACAATCCTAGTGTAATTGTCTGAGGGCCAAATCATGTGGGCTAAGTCGTCAGAGCCGAGGGTCGAGTGGTTCATCTGAATGGGTCTAGGCTGATGGGTCTGTGGACTGAGTCAGGTGGGCCGAGTGTAAAATTAGTCCAAATGGTGAACTCGGCCGGGCCGAATGTCACCTTGTTCGAGTGGGGTTGGGCCAAGTCGGTAAGTCTGAGGGCCGAATATCAGGTTGGTCCGAATGGTTGACTCGAATAGTGGACCAAGCGATGAGAGTTCGAGTCAAGTGGGCCGAGTGGCCGAACAGCTGAGGGCCGAGTCATGTGGGCCGAGTCAGGTGGTCTGAGTCAGGTGAGACAAGGGCCGATTCTAAGACTCGGCCCAAAATTGCCGTCACTCGAACGGGCCAAACACAATGCATTTTTCACCGAACTTGCACAGAATTCATCACAACGGACGATCAAGGCCTTCCTACTAGTTGAGCACCTCCTCCAGATCCTAGCTACTCATGCAAGAGAAGGTGTGGGAGTACCTATAGTGGGCAAAAAACTCCTTGACAGCAAGATCAAAGCAGGTCCACGCAATGAAGCTCTCCCTCTCCCTCCAACTCCCTGAATCCCTTAAAATGCAAACAGAGATCTCTCTTGCCACTCCTGGCCTCTTATTACCTTGCCCAGGCCTACATTCACCTTAGTCTTGCTCCCCTTACCAATATTTACCCAAATTTTCATTTTTTTCTCTTTTTTTCTCTGTTTCATCCTGTTATACAGCAATAGAAAACCCTACTACGTGCTCAAATGTTTTGCTCCTATCCTACCTAAATGCAAGCAAAAATCACAAGGAAACTACCTACACTACTCCAACCTACTTTTCCAAATCAAAAAAACAAAAACCTACTTGCTAAGGAGATCAAATACCTCTTCGAACTCCCTTGCTTCCTACCTATCTTCCTCAAGCACCGGTTTGAGGAAATCCCTACTTCAATGCTTGATTCGAAGTGCACAAGCACTCAAGGCTTGAATTTGTTGGTCCCTGTAACGGAACCAAAATGTAGAGGCAATCTACCGCCAAGACCCACGAACTGCTTATTGCTTCAAATGTTCCAAGCCGAGCACTAATGGTGACCTCTCACATAGCCGATGCGCTATCCATCTCTACGAGTGTAGTGAGCTTACCTCCATGCCCGATCGAATACCTCCTCTCCCGAGCACTTCGGTAGCTCCACGATCCAAGTGCAAGCTTCAACCAAGCTTCATCCTCAAGCTCCATGCTCCAAGCTCCATTGCCGCGAGCAAGACAAGAGAAGAGAAGAGAAGAGGGGAAGAGAGGAGAAGATGGAGAGCTTCTCCTCCACAATCCCTCGCCCTCACACTCTCACACTCCCTCTCTCAAGTACAAGCTCAAGCAAGCAAGAAGAAGAAGAAGAAGACAACTACTTTTGGCCACACACAAGAATAAGCTTCTCATTCACTTTTCAACTTTATATACAAAACCCTAAATCCCTTTTGGGCGGTCATCCCCTCATCCCCCTTTTTTATATGATGCCCGTGGCCTAGGCCCTTTTTCCATTGTCCTCCTACCTTCCTAGCTTCCTTCCTACTGCCCATCTACCTTTACAAATTGCACGGGTGAGAGCCCGGTGCTCTTAAATTAAATCATGATGTGCCTTGTGCTCTTTTACAAACATATTGACTTGCACTTTTTCTTGTGCACCTTTTTTCTTTATTTAGGACTTCTCTGCACTTCTTGTGTTTCCATATTTTTCTTGGCATGCCTTTGTCTTCTGTTCCACTTTTGCCTTGGCCTTGTCCTCCGCTTTAGATTTTCCAAATTTTCCAGCTTGTTGTTTGAGGGTTAGCTTGTTCATTTGAGGATTAACAGCTCATGTGGCACTTCACAACCATTTGAGGTAGTATGAGTGCCAAACAAATACACAAAATTAGTAGAAAACATAGTCTAAGCTCCAATTATCCCAATCATACCCTCTAATTGAAGCTCACAACTAGAAAATGACAGATTGGCAAAATAAGGTAGGTTAACAGGCTTAAGACACCTAATCATGTTGTATGAATAACATTAATTTTTTAAAGAAGTTATTTAGCTCATTTTCTATCTCTACTATATCCTTAAGCTCAATAATAAGCTTTAAAAATATTAAAAATCACTAAAAATGAGGATTATTAATACAATGAGATTAGGAAAGTTTTGGGGTGACTCAAAACCCCTAATCACATTTTTGTGATTCTTTTATATTTTAAGGCTTATTATTCAGCTTAAAACTATGATTAAAAATAAAATAAGCTTTAAAAATCTTTAATTTTTTAAAAAAATCAAAGCACATAGTATTCATGTTTTTTTAAAATTAGTCTAAGAGCTCATTTAAAATAAGTATAACTTACCCCACTATATCAAATCAAGTTGTGACCATATATACCTTTAGAGTTGAAAAAACTTTTTAAAAATCAAAAATTTCAAGCATAGTTGAAAAGACTTTGAAAAAACATATAAAATTTAAAAATATCTAATATCCCACTGGGTTCGGTCGCAAACGTTCCGTTGTGAGGCAGACTCGAGAAACCCTACGCAACAAACCCCGTAACATTCCATGGGAGTGCCGGGCAGTGACACTTAGATTTATTTTGAATTTTTCTCTTTGTTAATGTATGTTCTTGATTTTCAGCAGAAGGACAAACCTTGGGAACGATTATTGATTTTCCAAGTCATGTTTATGTCAGCCATATACTCATCTGGTTTTAGTTGGAGAAATTAGATGATGTGAATATTAGACCATATATACAATCCTTTGCCCTTGTATTGTGAAAGGCCATGGATGTTAAGTGGAGGGTACTATTACATTGACACAAACTATCTTGCTTATCTCCACAACAATTTAAAGAGGCTGAAATGGATGAAAACCCTTAAGATTGCCAATATTTATCTATTCTACGAGCTCAGAGTAAACTCGAACTTGTTCACCAGAGGGCGACAAGTCAAATTAAATCAGTACATCTACAAGGAGGTCACAAAGATTATATCGGTTGGCCAAGTAATGGTTGTAGGTTGCTCTAGTCACTACAACTACAAAAAAGACAGATTACCTAATCTTTCCCTAAAATATAGATTTTTGGATATCCATTCCCCAAACCCTAATTACTATTTAACAGATGTATAATAGTGCCACACCTAGATTGTAATAAGGAATCCTCTTCCAATAATAATATAGCCTTTGAGCTAGTCGAATAATGTATTCCCTTCCTATTGATGTAAAGAATTACTTTTGTCTATCTATTGTAATAAAAAACAGGTTGTCACCATAGTAACCGAGAGTAATGGAAAAATACTATCTGCTTTATTGACATTTTTTGAAATTTTAAGAAGTCTGGATTGGTTAAACCCTAGTGAGAATAGGGTTAATACAAACTAATAGCAAATTATTTCAAGGTAATGAAGTTGAAATAAATTCCTTGCATTGCAGGCAATGTATATATCTGCCATGCATTTATTGGATTATGAATGGTGAAATAATTCTATAACTATCTTATAATGAATGTATGGTCTTTATCCCTTCTACCCAGAATGGCCTTAGGGAAAATATGGGACACATTGACATGTTGAGGTTGATCACCCCGATTATATCAAAGATCAACCTTAGGAGAATCCAATGGATAGAGAGGTCAAAGCTTGTTGAGCTATTTCTCTTTGATGACCCTGAACATAATCCCATTTTTCATAGTAATGACCGACTAGATCACCAAAATCATTACATATGTAAAAGACCCACTAAGTTCATCTTGATCAATAGAATTACTATTCTAGGGAGTAACCCTCGTCATAACCATTAGAAAGAAGGATACCTAGACCTTCCCACTAAATATCAAAATATGTATGTACACGCTGAAACTCCAGTCATCATCGGTAAGATTTGTTGAGTTATGTGAGACCCACGGGTAAGTCAAGAGATAGAAATAATTTTTAGCTAAAATTAAAACTCTATTTTTAATGTATAAACCATGATCATTATCAAGAAGACTAAATAATACATACTTTCCTTCCAAAAATTAATAAGATAAATTAAGCAAATTAACATCTTTCTTGAATATTATTATTGGAGAAAAAAAATTTGATTATGAAAATTGTTTAAATCCCTAGGATGTTACTTCAAACCTCAATATCACAAAAGCTCAAGAGAAGAAATTTCTTCTCAAGCAAGCAGTACAAGCCCCCACCAGAATTTGATGGTAAGGGAAAGGATACTCCAATCGAGGCAGAAACATGGATAGAATCTATGGAAGATTGTTTCATTGCTGCAAGGACTGTACCATCAAATCAAGCAATGATCGCAAAACTGAAACTGATAGGAGATGCTCGTCTTTAGTGAAAATAGTGGTGCAAGGACCAAGGAATGTAAAAAAAATTGCTATCACTTGGGACATGCTTAAGGATGCTATGCATGGGAGATACCTTCCACCCACGTATCAAGCCCAGAAGATAAATGAATTTTTCAACTTGAAGCAGTTAAGCCTAAGCCTAGAAGCTTACTACTACAAATTCATAACGCTTCTACTCCAAATTCGTAACGCTTCTAAAATACTCACCTACGATGGATATTTCACAAGCAAGTATCCAAATTTTGCAATGGTCTAAATCCGCTCCTGAATACACGTCTTGAGCATCAATGCAGCAATTAGATTTACAAAATGCATTGATTCAAGCATCCGCAATAGTTCAAGAGATCAAGCAAAAATCAAGAAATACAAAAATTTGGAACAAAAACTGTCAGAATAAGGGTAACTTCGAAGGATATGCAAAAAGAGCCCAAGTACGGTATCAGCTAAACAGGACGAAGAGAGCCAAGTCAAACGCAATGGGAAACTTTATATCCACAGGAAAAGACAATGAGACTTTGAGGTGCTTTATTACAAGGAACCAAGATACTTCAAGAGGCAATGCTCGAAGCTTGGCCCAAACACCCACCAAGGGCAGTTTCAAGAGTAGAACCAAGTTGCTAGGGGCAAAGTTGCTGGAGTAACCTTGAAAGAGACTAGCGATGATTAAGATCCTACAATGGAAACTGACATGGAGAGAGTAAGAGTATATGCCACTCTCAATAAGAAGGGTCCAAATTGCCGATTTTCATCAGTGATCTAGACACCAACAAACTATCAAGGTAAACCCTTCCGAATTTTATTTGACTGTGGAAGTACCCACTCTATCATATCACCAAGATGTGTGAAAAAGCTAGGCATTAATACTATTCATGCACCTAGATTGCTTGTGGAGTTAGCAAATGGTAAAGAAGTTCTTTCAGCACAACAAACTAGCAAGGTAGAATTTAGTTTGGGTGTGGCAATTATTTCAAAATGAGTTTTTAGATTATGAACCTTGAAGCTTATGAATGCTTGCTAGGTATGCATTGGTTAATTCCAAACAATGCCCATATCCATTGAAAAAAGGGTCAAATTACATTTCAAAACATAAAAGGAGAACAAGTAACCACTTAGGGAGAAGCAAGAAAACCTAAGGTTTAGCTGACCAAAGCTTCACCAATAGTGAAAAGTCTAAAGAAAGGGTTACTTGTCCATCTAATTAAGCTTAACAAGGTCGAGCAAGATAGTGAAGCCAAGGACCAATCATGCAGATGTTTTTTTAGAAGACTTGATAGAGCTTCCACTAACAAGAGACGTAGATCATGAGATCCAACTCATTCCAGGCACTGCTCCTGTAGCCAAGCGACCCTATCAGATGTTAATTCTTGAAGCCATTGAGCTAAAAGAACAACTCAACCAGCTATTAGACCAAACATACATCCGGCCAAGTAATTCACCATGGGGAGCCCTAGTACTATTTCAGAAAAAGAAAGATAGAACACTCTGCCTTTGTATTGATTATCATGGATTGAACCAAGTGACAATGAAAAATAAATATCGAATCCCCAGGACAGATGAGTTGCTTGATTGACTCCAAGGAGCAAAGATCTTTTCAAAGATCGGGGCTACTATCAAATAAGAATCAAGGAGGAAGGCATCCCTAAGACTGCCTTTAAGACAAGGTACGGTCATTATGAATTTATTGTGATGTCATTTGGATTAACAAATGCTCCTACCACCTTCAACAAGTTGATGTAAGACATTTTCATATCTTATCTTGATAATTTTGTTCTTGTTTTCTTCAATGATATCTTAACATATTCCAAGAATGAAGAAGACCATGAACCACTACTGTGAATGGTTCTTGAAACAATGAGAGCTCACAAGTTGTATGCTTAAAAGAAGAAATGTGTCTTCTTCAAAAAGCAGGTTGAATATCTAGGATTCATAGTGTTAGCAGATGGCATTTCAATGGATCTAGACAAGGTCAAAGACGTACAAGATTGGTCACCCCCAACAATGGTAAAAAACGTGAAGCTTTTTAGGGCTAATGGGTTAGTATAGAGTCTTCATTAAAGGCTATGCCTCGATTTCCGCATCTCTCACTGATCTAGTCAACAAGAAATAGGTCTCCATTATATGGATGTCTACTGAACAATCAAGCTTTCAAAAGCTTAAGTATAGTTTGCTACCTGACCTAATCAAGGTGTTCGAAGTCATAATTGATGTAAAAGTGCTCTTACATTAGGATGCATGCTTATGTAAGAAGAACATCTAGTAGCCTATGCTTTGAGGAAATTAAAGATCCATGAAAGGAACTATGCCACGCATGACTTAGAATTACTTGCTATAATTCGTGCCTTCAAATTATGGAGACATTATTTGCTTGGTAATAAGTTTTCCTTAGTCATCGATCACAAAAGCCTGAAGTGGATTTTCACTCAACTGCTAGACCTCAACATGAGGAAAGGCCGATGGATTGAGATTTTGCAGGAATTTGATTTTGAAATCAAGTATAGACCAGGCAAGGAGAATGTGATTGCTGATGCCTTAAGCCGTAAATCATAATTCCTTATACTCTAATCCTAGAGGAACCCCCTAGGGCAGAAACTCTTGCTACAATGATTTCAATGCCCAGTAACCCTATCATAGAAATGGCCAAAGAAGAAGCAATAAAGGATTCAAGCTATTAGAGAATGCTAAGAGAAATCTCCATTAAGGATACAAGTCCAAAACTCAAGTCTAAGTAATAGGTTTTTTCCATAAATGAGGAGCTTATCTTTTTCAAAACAAGGCTATGTATTCCTGCAAGTTAGGAACTCAAGAAGAAAATACCCTAGGAAGCCCACGATTCTCCATTTTTGGGTCATCCTATATGATAAGACTCTTAATGCAATTAAAACAAGCTTCTACTAGGAGAGACTCAAGGGTGATGTACTTGAGTATGTTACAGAATGCCTAAACTTTCAACGAATTAAAGCTGAATGTGTCAAGTTGTGAGGCAAGCTCCAACCACTTGACATCCCTCAAATGAAATGGGAATATATCAGCATGGACTTCATAATTGGATTTACCCCCGGTACAAGGAGGATATAACTCAATTATGGTAGTCATTGATATGCTAACAAAAGTTACACATCTTATTCTTGTAAACACCAATTATAAGGCTTCAAATATTGCCAGACTTTTCATTAAGGAAAGTTTTAGATTATATGGATTACCCCAGAGAATCATCATCGATCATGATTCTCTATTAACATAAACTTTCAAAATAGTTTGTTTGAAGCTCTAGGAACCTAGCTTTGCTTCAGTATTTCTTACCATCCCCAAACCGATGGTCAGACAAAGTGGGTCGATCAAGTTATTGAGGATATACTTAGAGCTTATTGCAATAGGGAACCTAAGCGGTTGGTCTAATATATATCCTTGGTCGAGTTTGCCTACAATGCATCATACCATCAAAGTATTCAAATGACTCCTTTTCAGGCATTGTGTGGACAAGGTTGTCTTACGACACTAAATTTTTATGATCCTACCCTATGGGTAGAAGCATCTAAGCAAATGTTGGAAGAAATGGATTAGCAAGTAAAGGCTATAAGGCAAGACATTCAAGCTGCCAAGGATCAATAGAAAGCATATGCTGATCAACGAATATGGTTTTTATTTGAGTTCGCCCAAAGAAAGGTTCCTAAGATCTGGGGGAATTCAAGAAGCTAAGTCCTAGATATTGTGGGCCATATAAGACCGAACAAATGCTTATAAGCTACAACTCCCTAACAACTTGAAAGTGCATAATGTATTCCATGTCAGTTTATTGAAAACCTATGTTCCCAACCCTGATCATATACTTAACGACCCTTAGGGAGTATCTCATCTAGTGGAAAGAATATACTGAAGAGGATGCCTCTTGAGTTGATGAAAAATCTTTTTGTAATCAATATCCCCAGTTTCATTTGAGATGAGGACATCACGATTCTTGTAAGGGGAAGAGGATGTGATGTTTTCAACTTTCTCGACTTCTCGTAATTAAGATTTGGAGAGTTTAGACTATTAAAAGTAGGATTTCGAATAAAGTAATCCATATCACACTCATAAGTCCAGAATTGACCAAACACATTTAAAACTTAAGTCAAGACCTAACTTGTGGAGACTAATGAAGAAAAAAGCTTTAGAAAAAAGAAAAGCTTAAGAAGGAGAAGAAGACGTTGAATTGGCACTGCCCCCTCCCTCCTTTTTTGTCATCAATGGTGCCATCTTCCTCTCTCTTCATAATTTGGAAAAACTAAATTAGGAAAAAAAAATGAATTCTCCTCTTCAGCATAAGACTCTAGCAATGTCCCCCTTTACTCAGTTTGACAAGAGGCTCAGATTGAAGCAAGATCACCTGAAACCCAGACGAATCAGTCATAGCATCTTTGACAGACTCTTTGGACCTCATAGATTAGATCGCTAGCATCAGATTGCATCTCGAAAGCTTCCAAATAGTTGGATTGGCAAGTTACTCTTCATAAAGGACTCCGCTTCTCGGCCACAACTCATGAAACGCCCTCCCTTAAATTTGATTATAAATATGGGACATGAGTAGACGTAGGTGGACATAAGATGAATCAGAGAGGAGACTCTTCCCGAATTGAGAGAGAGAAGAGCAAGAGAGAAAGGCAAGAGAAGAGAAAGAGGGTTAATTCCTATTACGAAGATAAGGGGGATACTCCGCCTGGCTTTTGAAATCGAATCCCATCTCTTCTACCTTCATCAACGACACTATCTTCCTCTCTTCCCATCCATTTTAGTCATCAATGGCACCATCTTTCTCTCTCTCCCCAATTTGGAAAAAGTGAATTACGGAAACAAAAGCTTGAATTCTCCTCTTCAACCTCAACGTAAGACTCCAGCAATCTCCCCCTTTACTTAGCTTGACAAGAGGCCCAGATTGAAACAAGATCACTTGAAAGCCAGGTAAATCAGCCATGGCATCTTTGGACCTCAAAGATCAGATTGCCATCATCAGATTGCATCTCAAAAGCTTCTACATAGTTGGATTGGCAAGATACATTCCATAAAGAACTCCTCTTCTTGGCCACAACTCATGAAACCTCCTCCCTTCAATTTGATAATAAATATGGGGCATGAGTAATCATAGGGAACATAAGTTGAATTAGAGAGGAGACTCTTCCTGAATTGAGAGAGAGACAAGAGCAAGAGAAAAGGGCAAGAGAAGAGTGAGAGGGATAATTCGTATTACGAAGAGACAAGGGGGATACTCCACCACCTTTTAAAATCGAATCCCATCTCTTCTATCTTCATTCCCTTGTAGAATTGAGACTCCACTTGATTTCTTCTCAATTCCTAATTATCACCATCCCCACCATTGATCCATTCAAGATGACCCAAAGCTCTATTATCAAAGTCTTCTATGCAATTTCGCGATCAAAGACCATGGCCCCAAAGAAGAAGAAAATTATGAAGGTTGTAGAAGAGCGGGAGCTGCTAATAACATTGTGGGTATGACCACTACAAACGGAATGGCAAGGACTAGAATTACAAATGAAGCTATGAATATCAACAACAACCAAGTGCTCATAAATACCCAAGTGCCATATTTGATTATTATTTTTATATATTGAGGATGGCAAATAGATCATCATCCCACGGACTGGTTTTAAAAAAACTGTATCTATAAGAGTAGGATTTTTCCATATAATCTCATGCATAGAAAATCCTAGAGAAAATTCTTAATCACAAATTCAAAGGATTAATTTAGGGTTACACGAGATGCACTAGGAATATGATGCAAGGAAGATACTACGCTACCCAAAAGGATCTATGATTTTACTACGTCAAAATAGGATTTTTTTTTTAAAGATTTAGATTTAGGGACTATGATGTTTGCAACAATTTATATTTTAAGGAGTTAAAATTTTGAATCCAATTTGTATTGAAATGATGGAATTTCTGATCGATAAATATGAATGCTAATTCTCTGAAAAATCTTGAGATGAAATTGTTAGAATACTTTTCATAATAAAATATCCAAGAATTTTGAAACTAGTGAATTATCACTAGATAAGGACCTACAGAATTCCGTTTAAGAAAAAGAAAAAGATCATCACACGAGTTTGCTCTCAAAGATGGAAGTTTTGGAAAAACAAACTCTTGTTAAAACTTATATTGGGCTAGATTCTAAGGGGAAGAGTAATTCGAGAGGATTATTTGAAGATATTGCCACTTACTCCAAGTTTGGCCATGTTATTCTAGAACAAGGGTTTCTCTTGGAAATAAATTCATTAAATTTTTTTAATGTATAATACAATTGATGCAAGCTGTTTATGGTTGTAAATTAGATTATGATATTTTCTAAATATTAGGATAAGAAATGGATAATTGGATACATATCACTGAGACTAAGGTAGTATTTCGATGGGCACAGAATTCCGACAACGACTGGGGCAATGTTCTCTGATGGCGCTAGATCTCCCCAAGGTCAGTGTAAATAAAACCTACTCCAAGGGGTTTATTTTCGTGTTAGTGAATATGGACCGATCATGACGCGAAAGGTCCTGTCGCAAGGGAATTCTAATTGGCAAGATGAGATGAGGATATCGGGGGCTCTAGTCATAAACTCCTTAGACTCTTAC
The DNA here is from genome assembly GCF_053477565.2 of Lygodium microphyllum. Taxonomy (NCBI): domain Eukaryota; kingdom Viridiplantae; phylum Streptophyta; class Polypodiopsida; order Schizaeales; family Lygodiaceae; genus Lygodium; species Lygodium microphyllum. Next base: position 8,626,402 of record NC_141141.1, read on the forward strand.
GAACTATCAGTTACCCTTCAAACCCAGATAGTATTCTAGAAGTCCCAATACTAGTTGAGGGATTAAGCTTAGTAGAAATAATACCTTCGGGTTGATATTACATCTAGTCAAGATAGGAAACATTGAAAAAATATATTTTTCTTAAAGGAACTATTGAGAAAGAAATGCTTTACACTAATTTTGTATCGTGAAATAAAGACATGTAATGAATTGGTGAGATATGAGATAATAAAAGAAGCTAAATTTATATGTGATAGTTAATTAGGTAGTTAAAAATAATTTATTGAGGAAAGGGGGTGGACAAATTCTCGATGGGTCCAGACCTATGGTTGGGTGGTCTCAGTAAGCTGAGAGCTTTTCTCAAAGGAAAGATTACGTTTATAGATAAGTAAACGAATGACCACTAGATATTAGGAAAATCTAATGTGCATCATTTTAGGGGGCCGGAATGGGATTTGGCCTTATGGGTAGAAGGGTTGATGGCTATACTCCCCTTCATCTCCCATTCTCTTTGAACTTAGTGCAATGTAAGTCTGCTTTAGTTTGAATAATCATGTAAGAAGTAGGAGCTTGAATTACTGATGCTAGGTGATCGAATAGAAAAATCGACCAATAATAGGAATTTAAAACTCAATTCAATCCTCATGGGAATGGCCCAGAATTACCATTGCCAGGTAGACTCAAGCGAGCCTAGATAGGAAACTCTAAGCTATTCCGTCAAATTTCAAACGGTGTTGTCTAGGGTATCTCTTGATGGGCTACTAAGAACGTGCCAACGAGGAAGCGATTTGAGTGGGCACGTCATACTTATATTTTGCATGATTATTGCTAGCTATTTGTGAAGCTTCATGTTGAGTGTTGCATGGGATTGCTTTGCCATGTGCATCATTTTCTTTAATTCTCTTTAAGGAAGCATGTTCATTTTTTAGGAACCACTCGCCCACTCCATCCTTTTTATTGGAGCTTTGTACATATACCTTCATCAAGATAACAAAGTAGATGAGCTAGTAATAATTGAAATACTCTTGGTTCCACAATAAAAGTTGTGTAAGAATGGGCACTACTCGATACACTAGACGAACAAGTGGTGGGTGCCTGTCACTGTCACCATCACTTTATTCTTTATTCTTTTAGTGACAATTTGAATAAAAGAAGGTCCGGTCACACATTGTGATTGTTGGAGTTCCCATTTGGTCTCTCTCTCTTTTTTCTCTTGCTCTCCCACCATAGCTCCTCCAAGCAAGCTTCGATCCTTCTCACCTTTCAACTAGTATCAGAGCATGGTTGCTTGAGCATTTCGACTTGGTTCATGATTCCTTCAGCTTTCTATTGATTACCTACACTCATTGGGTCTCCTTCCCAGTAGCCATAGCCAACTCTCTTGAGCTCCTGTCACTCCCTTGCTTCTCGAGCACCTTCTCGGCCCCTTTGGCACTCTCAGGGCATTCTAACAAAGGTATTCATTCATATTCTTCAGGGTTTCATGCCGGCTACAGGTCTACATGTCTGAGAAGAAGAAGGGGGCATCACCATTGTATCTTGCTGGCTCCATATCTTGACATAGGCCTTACTGGGGCACCTTAGGCTTGTTGTGTGCCTTCCTTGGCACCCCCTTGAGCTTCATACCACCTTGACCAGCACAAAAACGTGAGCAACAAACCCATGCAGATCAATATGGATAGCACATGCTGTAGGCTGAAGTGGACAACAGCTCCCCACATCAAATGATGGTCATTCCTTGCTCCTAGATCATTGTGGCACCCTTAGCAATGATGTTTGATATGCTTTGAAGCCTCCCAAGCCTTGAACATTGATCTGAGGTCCTATAGCATTGTTTTGAAATAGTTTATAGCAGCTTATAGACACTAAATGCCAATGCTACACTAACAGTTGATGCCTATGCTTATTTGGAGCTTCCTAGTTAAGCAGTTTGATGTCTATTGATGACCGATTGTTGGGGGATGCAAGGCATATGTTTTGCCATGATCTTGGACTGATTTTTGGGCTGAAAAAATCATAATTTTCAACAAAAAATCACTATTGTAAAACAATGGGTTGAAGCCTATTACTTCATGTTTGCCTATGCCTCTTGGAATCGGGACATGCTTTGGAGATGCACTTTGATGTATTGGGGATCGACTTTAAGCTTGGTATTGCTTTGAATCATTGGTTGAGCTTAAGCTTTACTTTGTAGCACTTGAATCTTCATCTTTGGATGTACTTTGGCATGTGCCTCACTTATGTGTCTGACCGGTCTTGACATGCTTGGCTTATGCCACTTATACATGCTAGTTACATTGTCTTGGAGTTGATTGCTACTGTGGCTTACTTTGGCTTGACATTTGATTGCACAGAGATTACTTTGGCTATTTCTTGGCTTGCGAGAGTTACACTTTGGATATACTTGATGTCTATGGATGCTATGTATGGATGCTACACATAGTCTACATGCTCGGGATGTCTCATTGATGCTTGATCTTGGACACTTGTCATTGGTGCACTCTTACATGCTTTGTTCGAGATTTCTTGCTTGACATTTACAGCTTTTGTGCCAGTGGGAGCGTCTTGATACGCATGACAGACATAGAGCATGTGGGTTTATGCTACTTGAGCATTCAGATACTTGAGACTGGGATCTTCACTTTGATGTTGCTACTTGGGATGATTTGGGCTTTGCACTCCCTAAGCATACACTTATTTGTGTCAGGTCTTGCCAGTGTTGTGTACACTTTGCTATATTACATAGGGGGTGTGCCATCTTACTAATGGATTCATTTGACATGCTTGGGTCCCATATGACTGTCACATGCTGATTTATGCCGGCTTGATGTTGGTTATGCTTTGACAGTCAGTGGTTGACTTGGTGCATTCATTTTGCCTACAATTTGCTCTCATTGTACCTGGCTGTAATTTATTACAACAAGCAGTTATGCATTGACTGTGATGTATTTTTCATGCTGAATCATCCTGATTTTATGTACTTTTGATGGTACTTGGTGGGTACCATCATTAGCAATCAGTTCTGGTCACTTTGCCTTGGTTTTGGTGGTATTTTGGCTATTTACATCAGAAAACAACAAGCAGTTTTGAACTGTCTGCACTGTTTCGGACTGCAATATGGCATCTTCTTCCACTGGCAATGCTATCTTCAACATCACTGAGCTTGATGGTACAAATCATGTCTATTGGAAGAGCCATGTTTGGCAGGTATTGGTGCAAAAATCACAAATAAAACCACTAAGGTTGCATAGAGAGTAGCCTCAAACTATGATTGATGACGAATAGATGGAGCTTGATGAGTTATGCAAGTCCACCCTTATCTTGTATCTCATTGAACAGGTGCATTACAATGTTGTTGAGGAAGCACAAAGTGCTTTGAAGCTTTGGGATAAGATCAAGAACCTCTATGACAAGAAAAGTCCATCAAGTCAGATGTATTGGTTGAAGCGACTTATGGAACTATGCATGAAGGAGAATATGACGATGCCTGCTTATTTGAGCCAATTCCATGCTATTCTCAAGAACTTGACTTCGCAGGGTATTACCTTAAATGATGAGGTTACTCTATTGTTTTTGCTTGGGACTCTGAGTGAGTCATGGGATGTATTTCGCATTGCCTTATGTGCTCCTGCTACTATTTTGAACTTGCCTAGTGTAGAGAGTGCTCTTTTGGAGGAAGAGATCAACTGTAAGAACTTGGATGCCTCTCTTGTGTCGCATGATTTGATTGTTAGAGGCAGAGATGTTAATGGAAAGAATGACAGTGGGAATGGCTATGGCAAAGAATCACAGAACTCTAGGTCTAAGTCGCATGGTAATTCACGCAACAAGTCTCATGGGAGAAATGCTAATGTGACATGTCATCATTGTTTATATCTACAGGGGGTAGCTTGATGATGTTGGGTTTCATGTCTCTTTTGGGGATTCTGCTTGGAAGATCACACATGGCAGACTTGTGCTTGCTAGAGGTGCCAAGGTTGCAGCCTCTATCCTCTTATAGTTAATGGATCCTTTGCGGATCATGTTTTGTCTGTGGGTTCCATCCCACATTATTCTCTTTGGAATGCCGCCCCTTGACTATGCATTTTTTGATTCATGTGAGCATTTTCTTTATGGTGGCAGACAGACTAGGAATACATATAAGAAGACTGGTAGAACATGCATGAGTGAGCCCTTAGCATTGGTACATTCGGATGTCTGTGGGCCCACGCCTTGTTAGTATATGGGTGGTGCAAAGTATTTTGTGATGTTTATTGATGATTTTTCATGTAAAGTCTAGGCTTATCCCATTAAGCTTAAGTCAGATGTCTTGGCTATGTTTCAGAGATTGCTTGCATTGGTTGAGAACCAGACTGGGCATAGGCTGTGTCATGTGCCTTTGAGCAGCTATGTGACGAGAGGGATATTAAGCGTAAGTTGATTTCCCCCTATACCCACCCTAGAATGGTTTGATTGAGTGGATGAATAGAACCATCTAGGAGCATGTACATAGTATGCTTAGCCATGCAAGCCTACCATAGAGCTTTTGGGCTGAGGTAGTCAATACAACTGTGCATATCATAAATAGATCACGTTCTAGTGGTTTGGATTTCTAGGTTTTAAAGGAGGTATAGAATGGAAAACCTCCGTTTTATGCGCATCTACATGTCTTTGGATGTGAGGCATACTGCCACGTGCCCAAGGAAAAGCATAGTAAGCTAGATCCTAAGTGTGTCAAATGTATTTTCCTTGGCTATGGAGATGTAGACGAGATGGGTTACCGCCTCTGGGATCCGCAGGCGTCGAAAGTCATCCACAACCATGATGTAGTCTTCCATGAAGACGAGATGCATCGGCAGCCTGAGAAGGTGGTAGAGATACACAGGGTTATATTCTAGGAGGAGCCACATGCTCCAGTACAGCCTGCATAGCCAGATGGTCAGCTTGCAGCAGTAGTTGGTACACATGGCCAAGGTGTTGGTGGACAGGCAACAAAGCCTGGCATGAGATAGTCTACTAGAGATAGATGTCCACTTGATAGATTTGAGCTCTTGATGCATTATGTCTTAGTTACAAATGCAGAAGAGCCTCTCACCTATGATGAGGCTATGCGTAGGGGTGATAGTCACTCCTGGGAGAGGGCTATGCAGTCTGAGATAGACTTCTTGCATAAGAATATGACTTGGGATTTGGTTTCCTTGCCTGTTGGCAAGAAGGCTTTGCCATGCAAGTGGGTGTACAAGCTGAAAAGTACCCCTGGACACCCCAAGCCGGCTTATAAGGCAAGACTTGTTACTAAGGGTTTTAAATAGGAGCATGGAGTTGACTTTGATGAAGTCTTTTCTCTTGTGGTCAAGATGACCAGCCTACTCTTGGTTTTGGCCTTAGTCGCGTAGCTTGACTTGGATATGTATCAGATGGATGTCAAGACTACATTTTTGCATGGGGATTTATATGATGAGATTTACATGGAGCAGCCTAAGGGCTTTGCAGAACTTGGCAAGGAGCACCTAGTATGCAAGTTGATGAAAAGTTTTTATGGCTTGAAGCAGGCACCTAGGCCGTGGTATCATAAGTTTGATGCCTTTATGCAATCACAATGCTACAGAAGTGCTATGGATCCATGTCTTTACATGAAGAAAGCCCGTGATGGCTCATTGCTTATTTTGGTATTTTATGTGGATGATATGCTGATAGCAAGGAAAGCTCATGATGAGCTGGATGCTCTTAAATCTCAGCTGAAGAAGAGCTTTAAGATGAAGGATTTGGGATAGGCCTCTCACATTCTTGGTATGCACATTAAGTGCGACATGCATTAGGGACTACTCTACCTCTCACAGAGGGAGTACATTTATAAAGTCCTTGAGCGTTTTCGTATGTAGGACGCAAAGCCTATTGGCTATCCACTACCTTCTTATGTGAAGGTCTCACAGGCCGTTTGTTCGCAGATAGATGAGCAAAGGGCCGAGATGGCCAAGATCCCTTATGTATCAGCTGTGGGTAGCTTGATGTATGCCATGATAGCCACTCGTCTAGATATTGCCTTTGCAGTTGGTACTATGGCACGCTATATGGCTACGCCTGGGAAGAAGCATTAGGATGTCGTGAAGGGTATCATGAGATACCTGATGGGCACAACAGATATGTATATTTTCTATGGAAGCTAGGATACAGGAATTGTGGGATACACAGACTTTGATTATGAAGGACATGCAGATAGTAGGAAGTCCACTTCTGGCCATGTATTCACCTATGCTGCTGGAGGTGCTGTCTCTTGAATGTCCAGAGTTTAGAAGTGTACGGATTTATCTACCACTGAGGCCGAGTATGTTCCAGCCACCAAGACCTGCAAGGAGGCCACATGGTTATGCCGTTTGGTTCATGACCTTGGGATTGATGCTTTACCTATGCTACATTCGGATTCTATGAGTGCTATTCAGCTAGCCAAGAATTCGGTCTTCCATGCAAAGACAAAACACATTGAGGTGAGGTATCACTTCATACGTGGGGTCGTGGAGGACATGTCTATTGATCTTGTCAAGATCTCCACTGACAAAAATCCTGTAGATTTACTCAAGAAAAGCCTCACTACTGAGCGCTTTGCCTTCCTCAGGAGATTGATGGGCATTCAATGAGATGACATTTTTCCTCATCCTGTTGTACATTTGTACATTGTACTGTCTTTTTTTTCCCCTTTTCACTCCTCACTAGGGTAGATTCGCCTTTAAGTGGGAGGTTGTTGGGGGTAAAGGCGTCTCTGCCTAACCGCCCATGTATTACTACACTAACAGTACTTACCACTACACACTGCAGGTGTGGCGGGCGCCCGTCACCGTCACTTTATTCTTTATTCTTTTAGTGACAATCTAAATAAAGGAAGGCCCGGTCATACATTGTGACTGTTGGAGTCCCCATTTGGTCTCTCTCTCTTTCTTGCTCTTGCTCTCCTGCCATAGCTCCTCCAAGCAAGCTTTGATCCTTCTCACCTTTCAATTTCATGAAGATAACTACCTCACAACAAACACTGAAGAAGACTATGATATCTTAAAGGACCAAGGGAGGAAGTGTCATAAGTGTGGTGAGATAGGCCACATCTATCCTTTGCAAATGAGCCAGAGCATATCCAAGAAGATTGATGAGAACTAGGTCAAGAAGATGAGGAACCAACAGTAAAAAAAAAAAGCTGTACAGATTCAGTATTCAACCTTGCTTTAGAATCAGATATTCATGAAGGCCTAACACCCATTGTAACCTTTGAAGATGATTAGAGATTAGAATCCCTAAAAAAAGATATTTCCAAAATGTAATAAACCTTATACTTGTATTAAAGATTTCCTTGCAATGGTCATTATACCACAAAATATTGCAATAAAATTGTTTTTAAAATACTTGTATCACTTTGAAGTGAGTACTTGTAAATAATTAGAGTAGCACAATGAAAGTGTGGTGGGTCCTAACCCCCAAGTATGTAATAACAAATTACCTTAGAGAATAATAATCCCCAAGTTTATCATGAGATGAGGATATCTCCATTCCTCTAAGGAGGAGAGGATGTAATATCCCCTGTAATTCATATGTGAATAGAGGCTAATGGAGGAGGAAAATAATCTTAAGGTTAAACTATTGAGATAAAGTTGTGGATAAGGATAAAAAGTTTGGATAAGATAAGGACAAGCCAGTATGTGGACAAAAGGATCTCATAGATATCCACTTTGTAAATATCTCAGATATTTAGAGATGAAATGTACCATGTATATATACAACTACTAGCAATGAAATGTTTAACTGTAGTTCACTCCATTTCTATATTGCCTCTATCTCTTTCCATATTGTGCACAATAATCTCTTATCTACAAGTTCCTGGTTTTCACTACATGGTATCAGAGCACTAGGTCCTATCTTTCTAGCTAATCATATTATCCTCAAATTCACAAACTACTCGTCCTCCTTTACTCTCATTCTTTCAATGCCTCTTGTCAATGACACTACCTCCTACAACCAACACATCAAGTTCGAAAAACTCAATGGAAACAACTATCAAGTGTGGAAGCTAAGGATGGAACTTTACCTATCTCAAGCAAACCTATGGAATATTATCAATGGCAAGGAAGACTGCCCTGAACAAGAAGGAGCAGACAAGGAAGATTGGATGCAAAGAGATGCAGCTGCGAGAATGGAGATACTTGTCCATTTTGGAGATCGACAAGTACAACTAGTAAGAATAATACCCACTGCAAAAGGTATTTGGGAATTCTTCAACAATACATATGAACACATAGATATTGTTTATCAAACGACCATGTTTAGAAAACTGTCTATTGCCACTATGCATGAAGATTAGTCTGCCACTAAGTTCTTAGAACAGTGGCAATCTTTGCTAGATGAAACCATAATATCTGGTTTAGTCATCTCAGAGAATTACAAGCCATGTTTCTTCTCTCTTCCTTGCGTCTATCTTGGAGATCCTTTATTACTACTCAAACCTCCACTAATAAACTCAAGCTTCAACCCACTGATTAATAGAATCAAGCCAGAGCCAATCATGAGAGATACTCTTTCTATTCTTCAAATCAAGAATCCAAGGCTCTAGCTGTAACTGCTCACAACCCAAAACATCTTCACAAAAGAGCTCAACATTTTCAACAAAAGCCCAAGTTTTCTTCTCGGTCTAACTTCAAAGGGATTCTTAGTAATCCTCAACATAAGCCCAACAACCTTTTCAATCCCTATCCTTAACAAGAAACCCTCATTATCATCTCATATGTAATGCTTGCAAAAGACAAGGTCACATTGAAAAGGATTGTCATAAAAAAAAATAGATTCAACAAATATCAATCAAAAGGTCAGGCTCATTTTGTTAGCATCGGCAATTATGACATAGAAGAGCAACTAGAAACTATCATCAGCCTAGCCAGAAGTGTTTGGGTACCTTCCTCAAACTCCAAAGAAGAATATAAATGGTTTCTAGATTCTGGAGCTACTCATCATATGACTTTTCACAAGGAATGGTTAGTCGACTTCAAAGAGATCTCCACTCCACTTAGTGTTGCCATGGGGGACAACATTCAACAAGCTCAAGGCTATGGGAAAATTCAAAGAGATCTCCACTCCACTTAGTGTTCCCAATCTCAAGAAAAATCTATTAAGTATCAGTGAGCTCACTTCTCAATCCTCTCTCACTGCTCACTTCTACAAAGACACTGCATCTTACAACTATTCTCACCTTCTCTCAAACTTACTTGCACCCCAAACTAGGTCGGCTTTATACACTTGGGTATTCACTTCTACAACCTTCTTCAAATTCTTCAACTAACTCCACTTCACTCACCATAGAACACACTCCTATGGCACTCTAGACTTGGTCATGCCTCTCAAAATGTTCTCCATCAACTTGTTCGCAGCATTCCACCTTCCTTATCTCAACTTCCCTTTTGTCAAGCTTGTGCTCTCAGTAAAGCCACAAATCTTCCTTATTCCAAATCTTACTCCATTATGACTCAACCACTTCAACTAGTACACTCCGACATTTGTGGTCCAATAAATCCTGTATCTTTCATTGGAGCAAAATATTTTATGGTGCTTATTGATAATTATTCAAGATACATTGTTGTATATTTTCTCATGAGGAAGTCACAAGTCTTCTCTAAGTTCCAAGAATATAAGGAAGCAGTTGAAAATAAGCACAAGTTACAACTCAAAGCTCTTCGTACAGACAATGGAGGAGAATATACTTCAAATGAGTTCGAAGATTATTGCAAAGATTTTGGCATTCAACATGAGCTTACCATACCACATCATCCACATCAAAATGGAGTTTGTCGAATGCAAGAATCATACACTAAATGTTGCAAGAGCCATGCTATCACTAGCTCGTTTGGGAAAAGAACATTGGTAGGAAGCAATTGCTATAGCAACATATCTTCAAAATAGGTTGTACTCAAACTCTCTACACAATAATACTCCTTATGAATTGTGGTTTGGTCACCCTCTTGACTTATCACATCTAAAAGTCTTTGGATGCACTGCCTTTCTTGTCAACCAAGATAACAAATCCAAATTTTCTCCAAGAGCCACACAACTAATTTTTGTAGGATATGGTGAGCCACATGGTCACAAGGCCTATCGATTCTATGATCCAATTGACAAGGTCTTCATTTATGGACAAAGTGCCATCTTTCATGATGTTAATCTTATTCCATCCAACACAACACAATCTCGATCTCTTACACTTTATCCCATCATTCCCTATGATAACAAATCTTTGACATTAGACATGCCTCATACAAGGCCCACCATATCTTTGACAAAATCCACTACTTCTAGTTCTCTCCACTCCAGCTCTTCACCATTATCATTATCCTTATCTCATTTTAGAGGTCCAAGGTTAGTTGGTTCATGTGAAAAACCCTCACCTCCAAAAGCTTCTATCCTTAATTCATCAAATCCAACCTTAGCAAAAATTTCAAAAGCTATTAATAAGCCAACTCATCAGGAAATCACACCACCTGACATCTTCAAATCAGTCCAAACAGTGCTGTTTTAGTAGCAACTTGCGCCTCCACTTCATGCAACGAAGGAGCAGTTGTCGCCTCCACTAGACGACACACACAAGCAACCATCTTCACTCAGTCACATGCCACTAGTTACTCCACTTAACGACATATAGACACATGCATCTACACTGAATCACAAACGGCAGCATTTGGCGTAGTATGTCAACTACTTTAATCCCTCTCCAAGCCAACAAACTACCAACATTGAAAAAATCAACTTTCACACTTCACCTCTGTCCCATTCTCTCATTTCTCCACAGCTTGGAGACTCCCTACATGGTACAGAAACTCCATATAAACAGCAAGTCTCCTATCCTTCAATCCCACAAGCTTCATATCATCAAGGGAATTCTAATCCTCTCCATGCCTCTACTCCACAATTACCTCCATCCTCTTCCACTAAAGGGCACAAACTTCGAAGGTCTGCTAGCATAGCAGCAATGTCTTCAACATCAAGCAATACTTCCCCTACTACTCTCATTGTTACCACTCTACGGCCTCCATCTCCAACTTCTCCATCAATGCCCATTACTCTATTTGGTACTTCTGACTCCAACACTGAAGAGGTACAATCACAATCAACTCCTTACTTCAAAAACTTACATGACCTTCATTTTCAAACTAACATTGCCCTTGGACAAGCTCGAGATTAACCTCCAATCACTATTCCCAAACCCCCAATTTGCCCTTCTGTCACTCAAGCACTTCAAAGTCCTGAAGCCTCTCAATGGCAAGTTGCAATGCTCGATGAATACAAAGCTCTTCTTCACAATAACACTTGGAAATTGGTACCCCTTCCTCCTGAAGAATCTGCAATAAGTTGCAAATGGATACTTTGCAAAAAGCTCAAACTAGATGCCTCCATCGACAAGTACAAAGCTCAACTTGTAGCTGGTTTCGAAGAAATTGCAGGCCTCCATTACCGAAGTACATTCTCTCATGTACTTTCTTAATCCTCCTTACAAGTATTACTCTCCATAGCAGCTCATTTTAAATTGATTCTTCACCATTTTGATGTCAAAATTGCCTTCTTACATGGTCACTTAGAAGAAAAAATCTATATGTCTCAACTACCAAACTTTGTAGATCCAAAATTTCCTACACATGTTTGTCTACTGCATAAATGATGGGACCTAAAACGGGCCGACACTGGCTCATGCACTAGCCGGACCTCTATCATGTGCTCAGCAACCCCACGGCCTCGCGGACCAGGAGCGTGGATGACACATACATCATCTTCCTAAACATCTTGCGTTTGTATCACGTCTCGTAGTCCAACTCTAACCCAACTAACACTCCTCAAAGGGAGTCTCTACACATTGCCAAATAGCACGAAGCACAAACATAGGAGGTCCTCCCACGGCTGACTGCCGCTACCTCACTGCGACTCTCCTACATCTTGGGGATTGGCCCCTCGATGCGTCGCTAAACATATATAACACTATATCCCACATAGTTCCACTCAAGGTACCAATTGATCATATCCAGGAATGTACCATTTTCCTCACTTTCTTTCCCCTAGGACCCAACGCCTAGCCTACAGCTCGGACAACCTTACTCACTCAATGTTGGTCGTGTTCCTCTAGAAAGCAATTGCCATGCATCCAGGAGGTATTGTTTGATACCTTTTATCATTTTATGCTTCATGCAAATTGTGAATGTCCATGTGCTCAAACAATTAAGAAAATCAGCATTGGTGCATATGTGGAAAACATTTCTTTCAATGATTTTGACTATTGCTCGTATGCGGCGTTGAATGAACCTAGCACCGAGAAACCCTCGTGCTACTAGGTTCTTAATTTTTCATTATCGACCAACCTAAATGGTACGCATAAAAACTAGCAAGCTTTTCATAATTTCATTCATCATTTAAAAACTTTTTCATACACTCTACCCTCTCACTCGTTTAGGTTGTGCATCGTTGATCGGTTTAGGGTTCATTTTTCACATTTTATTGTATAAAAAGCCATAAAAACTCACTAAAACATAAAGGTAGGGCTGAATTGAGGCTAAATCTCATACTTCAGACCCCCCATACATCCACAAACATGAATCTTATTTTTCCTTAATTTTCGGCACTCAAAATCCATTTTCCCCTTATTTTTCTCCATTTTTTCTATTTTTTGTATTTTTGCAATATTAAATGACTGAAATTTCAAAATGAGTTATGGGCTGTGGCCCTTAGGTTCATTTGTAGAAAAATCACAAATTCAGTTGGTGTGTCTTATTATATTTTCCATTTATATCTCAAAAACACCCAATTTTCCCATATTTCACGTGTTTTACGGATTTTACACTATTAATTTCATCCACAACACTTATGATTTTCTGATTTTTTGATCATAAATAGTTGGAAGACATTGCAAACAACATCATAATGCATAATCATCTCATGGGAACAAGTATTCATGAAGCAAATTGCATAAAACATCAATTTCCTTTGTAAAAATGAGATTATCGTTCTTTGCGGGTTGCGGGTTTTTATTTGCCATATCTCGAGACTGATTTCCAGCCACCATTAATGCTCGTGATAGTCCACAATCAGCAATCTTCATTCCTCTTGAACCACGGAGCAATCCGGTCTTCATTGGACAAGCATCTGTCATCTATTCTTCTTTCTCTTCTTCACCACATGAATCTGCCCTTAGGGGAGAGAGAGGGAGGAGAGAGAAAGAATGAAATCAGAATTCTTCACAGAGACCGCCAATGGAGGAGCGAAGCACGGTGATAGAGTCAGCATCCAGGGGGGATTGAAGCCCCATGATCATTGATGTGTGTTATTTGCAGGTTGGGAGAGGCATGATCAACAAGAGGGCGCAAATTTCGGCGCCCTCCTGCTCATGCCCTCTCCACGTTTTCTTCATCCTCATTTCATGTGAAATGTCATGCTACATTTAAATTTTGGGCTCCCAAGGGTCACTTGCCCATTTTGGCCAAATTTTGTCCACCCCTTCGCATCTTGACCGATTTCTTGGCTATTTTCCCGTCTGGACTCCGAATTGAGTTCTGAAAAATCTTGGGCATCCGGATCGGCCTCCCGCATTGGCCGGTAACTCGTGTCAACCTGCACGACAGTCTGAAAAAATATGAAAAATCAAGAAGTGTTGCTCGGGTGTCTTTAAAGCACTTTGGCGCTTAAAATCGTCCTAGATCGAGCCACCGCCTTCGACGTTGAATATTTTTCCCTTGATATTCATAATTTTTAGCTATTTTTAAGCACTTCTCGGCACCAAAATTCCGCTCTCATTGGCGACCACGGGATAGGGCGACTCAGCCCGTCAAATCCCACAGCAGATCTGCACAAAACAACCAAAGGAAGCATCAAGCTGATACAAAATAAATACATAGTAAACACATCACAATGCTCACCCTACCCCTTGATAGAACCAAGGCATGACATCCACAAGGAGTAGGCCTAGCATAATCTGATAAAAGGTCCGAAGCTAGTCACTAACCAACTGCTCCAACACGGCCAAACTAAAAAGAACTGTCAAAGAGGTTGCCCTAAGCGGTGGTCTGAACTGCCTACCAAACTAAGGACAACACAACTAGGAGCTCCTACTAGGTGAGGACTCCTATTGCCTGATCAAGAAGTGTTTTCTTTCAGTATATTTCTCCTTTTAGGGTTTTTATTTTATTCATATACTCGGGCATGTAAAAAGGAGGGAGCTGAGCGTAGCGACCCAAGGAGAACAGGGCATCGGCCTGAGGACCTGTTTCGGTACCCAAGAACCTACCAAGCCCTCGCAAGGCAACACTTAATCCTTTTCTAACGCTCACTTTTCTCATTTTTCTTTTTTTTCCAGCAAGATGCCACCCCTAGGAAGACAAGGTATCGACCGCGGGTCTGACTTGTCCCCAGGACCTACTAGGCCTCCGCAAGGCGATGATCAACTGCTTATAAATTTTCCTTTCTTTTATTCTTCAATTTTTATAGGGGTTAGAACCCCTTTTTACACACCTTTGTATATATTGATTTTCTTTTGGGATATTCAGGGTTTCTTTTCCTTTATCTTCATTTTTCCTTCTGGCAGGCTTCTCTAACAGCCTCACAACTAACAGGAACTCCTAGAACGGCTGCCTAGCAGGCTAGCAGAACAGGGTCACTAGGACTTCCTTCTAAAACAGGTCTTTTGATGCTTAGCAATGTCTTTACAGGAGGCAACGACTACTCAGACCTCCCTCAAACATACTGAACCTAAACCTGGGACTTCATGCCTTGGACGCCAGTCCCCAACAAGAAACGAAAAACCCCTTTAACAAGTACACAAACACATATAATATAGAAACCACAGTACTCATAAAGGAAAGATATCACCTGGATAGGGCCACAAGAAGCTTCCACGCAACAAAAGGCTCCTTCCAAGCTCTTCTTCAAACCTATCTTGCACAGAACTCAAACAAGAAACTATTAAATGCACCTGCACTAAACAACAACTGGTCCTCTTGGCCTAATGAAATAAAACACTTCACTACCAAACTTAATCGGCCCTCTTGGCCTAACGAGATAAAACAAAGTAGCACCTACACATCCTTCCCTGGAAGAATCCAGATATACAATAATAAGCTCCTTTCCAAGGAGGAAAAATAGGCTCGTAGCCCTAAACTAAATGCATGAGGTTATGACCCATCCCTCCTGCATAAATAGCAAGAGGCGTACGCATAACATGTTGTCTAATCAACCTATGGGTCCAAGATAATAATGGTAGATTGGTCTCGGCTACTCTTTGCATCACCCATATCAACCATTGTCTGCCATATATTGCATGTTCTGATAACATACCCCACAAGCGACCGGGTCCTATTTCATCATTGATCACAATATCCAAACTAGGACCGCAATTAAAGAAGAGGTCTTCCTCATAAGCAAGATTTGCTAATGAATCGGCAAACTGATTCCAGTATCGTGGTTCCAGTATCGTGGAATCAGCTGAAAAGACACTCTCTCAAACTCCTCTAGTAGGGTCATAGCAGTCCAATGATACATACAAAGAATGGGATTCTGCACTGTGTATGTCCCATCTAGTTGATTCAGGATCAACTGGAAATCCCCTTTTACTAACAATCGACAAATACCACCTTGCTTGGCAATATGCAGTCCCATAATCAAGGCTTTATACTCGGCCATATTGTTAGTGAATCCTACCCCGAGATAAGCAGCTAACTTCATCGTCACTTGACGTCGGGGATCTCGGATTACTACTCCAACCCTCCCTTTTTTATTAGGGCCCCTAGACACTGCGTCAAAATATAATGTATACGTCCACAATGGGTTTACACAGCCGGCCATCGCGAACTCCTTTATGTGTAATGATGATAGTCAAAGTTTAGCATGTTGAGAGGATGAACTAACGGCTCCATCCCACCTTCTTCATTGAACTCAACAGGGATACTCGTCAACAGTCGTAAACAGTGATGGCAGAAGACTTTGATCTCCCACACAAAGGTTCTGTCCTCTTGCTCAATCACTTATATCCTTTGCTCCACCAGATGAGTTTCCCCTGATGGTATCTTTGCTGCAGATATGGGTGCTCCAAGTACGGGATTAACCGATCCATCCACCAGCTTTTAAGCTCTTCCGCAGGTCTCAAATCATTCCTAGCATGGACCTGCAATGCATTTTCTTTGTATTAGCAGACTTAGAAGTAATAAGGTTTAATCTTATTAAGATTAACCTTATTCTTAAACTCTACTCCCTGTAGATAAGCTAATAGGGCCGTAGACCTATTCTTTCCTAACCTGACGATCTTGTAGGGGCCATCCCATTTAGGTTTCAATTTCCCTGGAAACAACTCCCGACAGACGCACCACTAATGGGACCTAAAACGGGCCGGCACTCGCTCATGCATTAGCCGGATCTCTATCATGCGCTCAACAACCCCACGGCCTCGCGGACCAGGAGCGTGGATGACACATACATCATCTTTCTAAACATCTTGCGTTTGTATCACGTCTCGTAGTCCAACTCTAACCAAACTAACACTCCTCAGAGGGAGTCCCTACACATTGCCAAATAGCACGAAGTATAAACATAGGAGGTCCTCCCACGGCTGACTACCGCTACCTCATTGCGACTGTCCTTCATCTTGGGGATTGGCCCCTCGATGCGTCGCTAAACATATATAACATTATATCGCACATAGTTCCACTCAAGGTACCAATTGATCGTATCCAGGAATGTACCATTTTCCTCACTTTCTTTCCCCTAGGACCCAACGCCTAGCCTACAACTCGGACAACCTTACTCACTCAACGTTGGTCGTGTTCCTCTAGAAAGCAATTGCCATGCATCCAGGAGGTATTGTCTGATACCTTTTATCATTTTATGCTTCATGCAAATTGTGAATGTCCATGTGCTCAAACAATTAAGAAAATCAGCATTGGTGCATATGTGAAAAACATTTCTTTCAATGAATTTGACTATTGCTCGTATGCGGCGTTTCATGAACCTAGCACCGAGAAACCCTCGTGCTACTAGGTTCTTAATTTTTAATTAACGACCAACCTAAATGGTATGCATAAAACCAGCAAGCTTTTCATCATTTCATTCAGCATTTAAACACCTTTTATACGCTCTATCCCCTCACCCGTTTAGGTTGTACATCGTGCATAGGTTTAGGGTTCATTTTCCACATTTCTATTGTATAAAAAGCCATAAAAACTCACTAAAACATAAAGGTAGGGCTTAACTGAGGCTAAACCTCATACTTCAGATCCCCCATACATCCACAAATATGAATCTTATTTTTCCTTAATTTTCGACACTCAAAATCCATTTTTCCCCTATTTTTTTCCCTATTTTTCTTGTATTTTTTACAATATTAAATAACTGAAAATACAAAGTGAGTTATGGGCTGTGGCCCTTAGGTTCATTTGTAGCAAAAACACAAGTTTAGTTGGTGTGTCTTATTATATTTTCCATTTATATCTCAAAAACACTCAATTATTCCATATTTCACGTGTTTTATGGGTTTTACACTATTAATTTCATCCACAACACTTATGATTTTCTGATTTTCTGATTTCAAACAGTTGGAAGACATTGCAAACAACATTACAATGCATAATCATCCCATGGGAACAAATATTCATGAAGCAAATTGTATAAAACATCACTTTTCTTTGTAAAAATGAGATTACCGTTCCTAGCGGGTTGCGAGTTTTTATTTGCCATATCTCGGGACTGATTTCCAGCCACCATTAATGCTCATGACAGTCCACAATCAGCAATCTTCATTCCTCTTGAACCACGGAGCAATCCGGTCTTCATTGGACAAGCATCTGTCATCCATTCTTCTTCCTCTTCTTCACCACATGAATCTGCCCTTAGGGGAGAGAGAGGGAGGAGAGAGAAATACTGAAATCAAAATTCTTCACAAAGACCGCCAATGGAGGAGCAAAGCACGGCGATAGAGTCAGCATCCAGGGGGGATTGAAGCCCCATGATCATTGATGTGTGTTAATTGCAGGCTGGGAGAGGCATGATCAACAAGAGGGCGCAAATTTCGGCGCCCTCTTGCTCACGCCCTCTCCACGTTTTCTTCATCCTCATTTCATGTGAAATGTCATGCTACATTTAAATTTTGGGCTCCCAAGGGTCACTTGCCCATTTTGGCCAAATTTTGTCCACCCCTTCGCATCTTGACCGGTTTCTTGGCCATTTCCCCGTCCGGACTCTGAATTGAGTTCTGAAAAATCCTGGGCATCCGGCTCGGCCTCGCGCATTGGCCGGTAACTCGTGTCAACCTGCACAACAGTCTGAAAAATTATGAAAAATCAACAAGTGTCGCTCGGGCGTCTTTAAAGCACTTTGGCGCTTAAAATCGTCCTAGATCGAGCCGCTACCTTCGACGTTGAATATTTTTCCCTTGATATTCATAAATTTTAGCTATTTTTAAGCACTTCTCGGCACCAAAATTTCGCTCTCATTGGCGACCACTTGATAGGGTGACTCAACCCGTTGAATCCCACAGCAGATCTGCACAAAACAACCAAAGGAAGCATCAAGCTGATACAAAATAAATACATAGTAAACACAGCACAATGCTCACCCTACCCCTTGACAGAACCAAGGCATGACATCCACAAGGAGTAGGCCTAGCATAATCTGATAAAAGGTCCGAAGCTAGTCACTAACCAACTGCTCCAACACGGCCAAACTAAAAAGAACTGTCAAAGAGGTTGCCCTAAGTGGTGGTCTGAACTGCCTACCAAAGTAAGGACAACACAAGTAGGAGCTCCTACTAGGCAAGGACTCTTATAGCCTGATCAAGAAGTGTTTTCTTTCAGTACATTTCTCCTTTTAGGGTTTTTATTTTATTCATATACTCGGGCATGTAAAAAGGAGGGAGCTGAGCATAGCGACCCAAGGAGAACAGGGCATCGGCCTCAGGACCTGTCTCGGTACCCAAGAACCTACCAAGCCCTCGTAAGGCGACACTTAATCCTTTTCTAACGCTCACTTTTATTTTCGCTCCAACCTTCCTCATTTTTCTTTTTTTTCCAGCAAGATGCCACCCCTAGGAAGACAAGGTATCGGCCGCGGGTCTGACTCGTCCCCAGGAACCTACCAGGCCTCCGCAAGGCGATGATCAACTGCTTATAAATTTTCCTTTCTTTTCTTCTTCAATTTTTATAGGGGTTAGAACCACCCTT
The DNA here is from genome assembly GCF_053477565.2 of Lygodium microphyllum. NCBI lineage: Eukaryota > Viridiplantae > Streptophyta > Polypodiopsida > Schizaeales > Lygodiaceae > Lygodium > Lygodium microphyllum. Next base: position 8,645,589 of record NC_141141.1, read on the forward strand.
TTTACACACCTTTGTATATATTGATTTTCTTTTGGGATATTCAGGGTTTCTTTTCCTTTATCCTCATTTTTCCTTCTGGCAGGCTTCTCTAATAGCCTCACAACTAACAGGAACTCCTAGAACGGCTACCTAGCAGGCTAGCAGAATAGGGTCACTAGGACTCCCTTCTAGAACAGGTCTTTTGATGCTTAGCAATGTCTTTAAAGGAGGCAACGACTACTCAGACCTCCCTCAAACATACTAAACCTAAACCTGGGACTTCATGCCTTGGACGCCGGTCCCCAACAAGAAACGAAAAACCCCTTTAACAAGTACATAAACACATATAACAAAAAAACCACAGTACTCATAAAGGAAAGATATCACCTGGATAGGGCCACAAGAAGCTTTCACGCAACAAAAGGCTCCTTCCAAGCTCTTCTTCAAACCTGTCGAGCACAGAACTCAAACAAGAAACTATTAAACACACCTGCACTAAACAGACAACTGGCCCTCTTGGCCTAATGAAATAAAGCACTGTGTTACCAGACTTAATCGGTCCTCTTGGGCTAACAAAATCTGGACGTAATTTCCAAGGCAGCTAGCCTTCCTAACATAAAACTAGATAGGTCATTTTAGCCCACGTAATACTGATGTCCTTGGCATATACATCACACCCTATCAGACTACCCAGGGTGCCAAGGATAGCATATCATAGGTCGACTAACCCCATGCTACTCATGCAAGTTAGCTAAAAGCTTGATCTTGTATTTTTTCCTTTTTTTTAATCTTAGGGTTTTCTTCCTGTAGAGCTACAAGTCCAAGCCTTTCCACAAATAAGTCATCAATAAGGCCGATCCCTTCTTGGGCACTATGAGCTAAATGAACGGTCTCAGTGGGCTCGCATGTCCTACATTTATTGTAATCCGAATAAACTGGTCGTTCAAGCGGCTGAGTGGCTCCTTTGGCAGAAATAATCATAGCTTTGTACTGATTCGAACCTCCTCTATTTGGGTTTTCATATAAATCAGTGCTGCGACCCAAACTAGGTAGAGCTTCAAGCCTAAGCACATCACATGGGTATATCCCAAGGCAGTGTATATGGTCAGATGTATATCCAATCTTACCCTCTTGGGGGTTCGACAAAATATATCCGGATGGGATCCTTGGCCTTGCATCTGACACTCCTGCCATACTTTTGGAGATTTTGGGTCTCCAAACCCATCTCACATTTCCCTTAATATTCTTTCATTCCCTCAATTTGCTGCACTGTTCTGACGAACTCAATGCAAACTTATCCCTATGGCCAAATGGCCTCACATCCTTACGACCTTTGTGAAGCACAGGTGGACTTTTAGCATGTTTCATCCTCTTTACAAAAGATGCCTTTACTTGTTTACGTCCATACTGTAAATTTTTCCCCATAAGAACCATGCTTTCACTGAAGGGAACAACATCCACTCGGAAGCATGATTCCGACACCAAAGGTCTCTCAAGAGCCTTACTAGCAAAAAAATTAGAACCACACACAGAATTCTTATCAACACTCATAGGCCCATTGGTGCGATCCATATTTCCATCACAACTATCTCTCGTGGAAGTGTTGCAAGCCCTAATGGGATTTACATGGCTTGGAACCTGTTCACTGAGAGGCATGTCATTACTACTCATAGGATGGCCATTTTCTGCTTTGAGATTTTGGCCACCAAGGTTCCCCTCATAGGCTGCCTTGGTATCAACAAGTGAGCTGTCTCCTTGCAGAAATGATTGGAAGCTAGGATGCACTTGTACTGAGCGGGGAAAACTACAAAAGTTTTCCCAACATCTCTGAATATGACCCTCATGATCAATGGCATGCATTTTTGCTTCCCTTAACGACTTAGGATTCTGCAGTTCCACTTGGATTTGTGTATTAATCTCTAAGCCATTTAGAAAGAGCTCACATAGCACATCATCTACTAGTGCATTGTCTCTTCTTGGCCAAAGCCTAAGAGTACTATCAAAGGCTCTAGCATACTCTTTAACAGAAAGATAAGACTCCTGTCTAAACTGCATAAGGTGCCCTAAAACCTGAATCATAGGGAGCTCCTTTTCATACTCATCTAGAAATCTATCACAAGTCTCCTCAAATGATTTGATCGACCCTCTTGGAAGGCTCCAGTACCATTTCCTTGCCTCTCCCTTTAGGATACTTGGGAATACAAGCATCCGATGTATATCGTCGAACCCACTTGCCAAGCAAGTTAGGTCATATTCTCTTAAATGAATCATCAGATCCTCATTTGGCAACCCATAAAACACTGGGAGATCCCTATAAAGAGGAGGACATTTAGTCCTCCCTTTTGGGATCAACACTGAGTCATTAAAATCTTCATATTCCTCTTGACCTAATACCAGTGTGTTAGGGTCTTTAATCTCTTCCATTTCCACCTTTACTGGTGTGGAAGAGTCACTAATTCCATGAACTTCCCTTTCTGCCAACTCACAAAGTGGTTTAGGGAGTCCAAAACTATGCAATAGGGAATCTATCCCATCATCTGCTAGTGGTGTTCTAGTAAGCCTATTCTCATCTACCACCACTTTGCTAGAACTTAGGATAGGTCCTAATGAAATCTTCCTTACTAACAATGGTTTTCCACACACATGGACATCATCCAATGCTTTATGGATCTTGGCAATCACACTACGATACCCAACTGTGTCGGGCACTAGCATCGGATATATCTTTAGATCATAATCATCATGTCCTCCTATGTGCATATTAACCATCATTGTCACAGTCTTTTCTATGACATTATCATCATGAATTATCATAGATGACTGTGTCATCTTAGCACTACTTTCACTTTCCCTTTTCTCTAATCTCCATGGGCTATTAATCTTAGAGGTAGCTTCATGGGTGTTTTCCCATTGTGACCCAAACTCAAGCATGGTATCACTTTCAGGGCAAAGGGTAAAATAGTCAATCACCCAACGTGTCAAAGATCCCACTAGACTGTTCAAGATAGACAAAGTATCCTTTGGGTGTTGGGGATTTCTTGGATTGACCGTACTAATGACCAAGGTTTTTATCAGACTAACTTGATATCCACCGCTTCAAGGTGGCTATCGAACAATAGAATAAAGCTAACAGGTCCCTTATGAGAGCAAGATTCGGAGACCGCCACTTATCGGCAGCTCCCGGCAGACGCACCACTGATGGGACCTAAAACGGGCTGGCACTAGCTCATGCACTAGCCAGACCTCTATCATGCGCTCAACAACCCCACGGCCTCGCGGACCAGGAGCGTGGATGACACATACATCATCTTCCTAAACATCTTGCGTTTGTATCATGTCTCGTAGTCCAACTCTAACCTAACTAACACTCCTCAGAGGGAGTCCCTACACATTGCCAAATAGCACGAAGTACAAACATAGGAGGTCCTCCCACGGCTGACTGCCGCTACCTCACTGCGACTCTCCTACATCTTGGGGATTGGCCCCTCGATGCGTCGCTAAACATATATAACACTATATCGCACATAGTTCCACTCAAGGTACCAATTGATCGTATCCAGGAATGTACCATTTTCCTCACTTTCTTTCCCCTAGGACCCAACGCCTAGCCTACAACTCGGACAACCTTACTCACTCAACGTTGGTCGTGTTCCTCTAGAAAGCAATTGCCATGGATCCAGGAGGTATTGTCTGATACCTTTTATCATTTTATGCTTCATGCAAATTGTGAATGTCCATGTGCTCAAACAATTAAGAAAATCAGCATTGGTGCATATGTGGAAAACATTTCTTTCAATGATTTTGACTATTGCTCGTATGCGGCGTTGCATGAACCTAGCACTGAGAAACCCTCGTGCTACTAGGTTCTTAATTTTTAATTATCGACCAACCTAAATGGTATGCATAAAAACCAGCAAGCTTTTCATCATTTCATTCAGCATTTAAACACCTTTTCATACACTCTACCCCCTCAGTCGTTTAGGTTGTGCATCGTTGATCGATTTAGGGTTCATTTTTCACATTTTTATTGTATAAAAAGCCATAAAAACTCACTAAAACATAAAGGTAGGGCTGAACTGAGGCTAAATCTCATACTTCAGATCCCCCATACATCCACAAACATGAATTTTATTTTTCCTTAATTTTCGGCACTCAAAATCCATTTTTCCCCTATTTTTCTCTATTTTTCCTATTTTTCTTGTATTTTTTGCAATATTAAATGACTGAAATTTCAAAATGAGTTATGGGCTGTGGCCCTTAGGTTCATTTGCAGCAAAATCACAAATTTAGTTGGTGTGTCTTATTATATTTTCCATTTATATCTCAAAAACACCCAATTTTTCCATATTTCACGTGTTTTACGGGTTTTACACTATTAATTTCATCCACAACACTTATGATTTTCTGATTTTGTGATCATAAATAGTTGGAAGACATTGCAAACAACATCATAATGCATAATCATCTCATGGGAACAAGTATTCATGAAGCAAATTGCATAAAACATCAATTTCCTTTGTAAAAATGAGATTACCGTTCTTTGCGGGTTGCGGGTTTTTATTTGCCATATCTCGGGACTGATTTCCAGCCACCATTAATGCTCATGACAATACACAATCAGCAATCTTCATTCCTCTTGAACCACGGAGCAATCCGGTCTTCATTGGACAAGCATCCGTCATCCATTCTTCTTCCTCTTCTTCACCACATGAATCTGCCCTTAGGGGAGAGAGAGGGAGGAGAGAGAAATACTGAAATCAGAATTCTTCACAGAGACCGCCAATGAGGAGCGAAGCACGGCGATAGAGTCAGCATCTAGGGGGGATTGAAGCCCCATGATCATTGATGTGTGTTATTTGCAGGCTGGGAGAGGCATGATCAACAAGAGGGCGCAAATTTCGGCGCCCTCCTGCTCACGCCCTCTCCACGTTCTCTTCATCCTCATTTCATGTGAAATGTCATGCTACATTTAAATTTTGGGCTCCCAAGGGTCACTTGCCCATTTTGGCCAAATTTTGTCCACCCCTTCGCATCTTGACCGGTTTCTTGACCATTTCCCCGTCCGGACTCTGAATTGAGTTCTGAAAAATCCTGGGAATCTGGCTCAGCCTCCCGCATTGGCTGGTAACTCGTGTCAACCCGCACAATAGTCTGAAAAATTATGAAAAATCAACAAGTGTCGCTCCGGCGCCTTTAAAGCACTTTGGCGCTTAAAGCCGCCACCTTCGACGTTGAATATTTTTCCCTTGATATTCATAATTTTTAGCTATTTTTAAGCACTTCTCGACACCAAAATTCTTCTCTCAATAAAGCTCTTTATGGCCTAAAATAGGCACCAAGGCAGTGATACACTCGTATTCATTCTCACTTACTACACAATGGCTTTCGATGGCTAGAAATAGATCACAACATTTATACTCTTCTTTAGGGCAACAACGTCATTATCTTAGGTCTCTATTTTGATGACATTCCTATTCTTGCCAACTCTCCACACACAATGTCCAAAGCCAAATTTATCATATCTTCACAGTTTGCTATAACAGACTATGGTCCTATGCATTACTGTCTTGGCATTGAAATTGAACAGTCACCCACATCAAAATGCATCAACATACCTACATTATGTCTGTTCTCTCCCATTATTCCATGCTAAAATGTAATCCCATGGTCACTCCACTTGCGCAAAATCTCCAATGGAATCCATCCTCATCCCATTCTCTTTCAACTGACCATGCTTGTGAAATGGAGACTATTCCTTATATGGAAGAACTTGGATATCTTCGATATCTAATCACTTGTACCCATCCAGATTTATCTTATGCAAGACACATTCTCTCCAAAGCCATGCATCAACCCACTTATGAATATTGGAAGCAACTCAAATGGGTCTTACGATATCTAAACGCAACATAAAATGTGTGATTTTGTTTTACAAAAGACAACAATGATTTTCTTTTACGAGCTTATTTCGATTTAGATTGGGGTGGTGACCTTGCTACCTGAAGATCTCTCACTGGTTTTATCATTACTCTAGCAGGAGGTCCCATCTCTCGCAGCACCAAATAGCAACACTCCATAGCACTTTCTACTACTGAAGCTGATATGTGGCATGCAACATGGCTGCCCAGGAAATAATTCATCTGAAGAAACTCTTGGAAGACATCAATTTTGGGTATCAGCCTCAGCAAATTCCAATATTCACCGACAATAAAGCATCAATCTCTGTCATTCAAGGCCCCAAATTAAGTATTAAACTCTGCCATATTGATATGAGATATCATTTTTTACGTGACTTAGTTGAAAATTTCCATATCATCCTTCAATATGTACCATCATGTGATAATGCTATTGATTTCCTCACCAAATCAGTTCTTCACTTGAAGCACAAAATTGCCATGCAAATCCTTTGCATGATCTAATGGGGAGGGGAAAAATATTCTAGTTGAATTGATGAATTGAATGTGATCTTTTATTTCTCTATTGATACCTATGGAATCCTTTTGAGGGGGGATGTTAAGATAAAGTTGTGGATAAGGATAAAAAGTTTGGATAAGATAAGGACAAGTCAGTATGTGGAAAAAAGGATCTCATAGATATCCACTTTGTAAATATCTCAGGTATTTAGAGATGAAGCTCACCTACCTCATTTAATGTACCATGTATATATACAACTACTAGCAATGAAATGTTTAACTGCAATTCACTCCATTTCTATATTTCCTCTGTCTCTTTCCATATTGTGCACATTATTCTCTTATCTACAAGTTCTTGGTTTTCACTGCATAAGCCTTAAGAGTATTTCATGCTCTGTGTTTGGAGTAGAGTTTGTCTTCATCACTATCATCATGAAAACATGTCATTGATCATTGTCATCATCAAGCTGTCAAATTGATCAAACCTTTACATCCACATCATCATCGATACCACAAGTCACCATGTAGGCCGTAAGAGAGAAAAACATGATGTTGATCAAGGCGAGGAGATGGAGCTACGATTAGATTGAGGTAGAGACATATAGTAAAATGATAATGACAAAATTAATTAAGGCTATGTAAGCCTTAAATATTACGCATTTGTCCCTTTCTTTTGTCAACATTATTCTTTTGGGTATGGAAAGAGAGCGAGATGGGAGGAAGCAAGAAAAAAATAAAAATAAATATATAGATAAAAAATGAATAAATATAGAGAGGGTAGAGAAGGAGAAATCTAGGGCATCCCTTTCCCCCATTGAGAATCACTGAGCATGAGGAATCTTCAAGAAACATACATGGCCCGATTCCATAAGAAAAGGAATCTTGGAAGTAAGGCAAGATAAATGGCACTCAAAAGAAGAACTTTCGGAGTAGGATGCATGGTTGCAACAACAACAACAAACACATTTTCTCCCCGCAAGCCTTTCAAGTTCCTTCTAATACATCCAAATGTCTTACATTGAAAAGATTGTTGATATATAAAATAAGACATATATCTTGATAGATAAAGAAGAAAAGTACTTGAAATATTCATAGCGAAGAAGGACTTTTTAGATTCCTCAAGTAGTGAAATCTTCTTGCAAGGTATAAGTGAGATTCACATGATTAATGGTTGTTATCCGAAGTATCATTCGTATATGTAAGAGCAATGAAGTTGACCTACTAGTCCTCATCTCCTCCTACCAACTAGAATTCCCTACGACAAGACCTTTCGAATCGTGATGATCGGTCCATACTCACTAACGCGAAAATAAAACCCCTTGGAGTAGGTTTTATTCACATTGACCTTGGAGAGGTCTAGCCCCATCAAAAAACACTATCTGAGTCGATGTTGTGTGGCCATCAGAATAGTGCCTTAGTCTCGGTAATCTATATTTTACCCTGATAATTTAAGAAATATCAGAACTTACAACACAAACTACTTACTTCAAATATATTCTATACAAAAAAATTTAACAAATTTATTTCCAAGACAAACCCTTGTTTTAGAATAACATATCAGGGCTAAACTTAACGTAAGTGGCAATATCTTCCAATAATCCTCTCGAATTACTATTCCCTTTGGGACCTAGCCCAATATAAGTTTTAACAAGAGTTTATTTTTCCAAGATTTCCATCTTTGAGAGCAAACTCCTGTGATGATGTTTTTATTTTTCTTAATGGAATTCTGTAGGTCCTTATCTAGCGATAATTCACTAGTTTCAAAATTCTTGGATGTTTTATTACAAAAGTATCCTAACAATTTCATTTCAAGATTTTTCAGAGATTTGGCATTCGTATTTGATCAAAAGTTCCTTCGATTCAATACAAATTGGATTCAAAATTTTAACTCCTTAAAATATTCATTATTTAAACATCATAGTCCTTGAATCTAAATCTTGGCAAAAAATCCTATTTTGATGCAATAAAATCATAAATTATTTTGGGTAGTGTAGTATGTTTCTTGCATCCTATTCCTAGTGCATCTCTTGTAACCCCAAATTAATCCTTTGAATTTGCAATTAAGAATTTTCTCTATGATTTTCTATGCATAAGATTATTGGGAAAATCCTACTCTTATGGATGCAATTTTACTTTTTTGTTACCAGGCCATGGGATGATGATCTATTTGCTATCCTTAATATTTAAAATAATAATCAAATATTGCACCTGGGGATTTATGATGAGCACTTGGTTGTTATTGGTATTCGCAACTTCGTTTGTAATTCCAGTACCTGCCATTCCATTTGTAGTGGTCGTATCCACAATGTTCTTTGGGTCGTCTCAATTGGATCGATGGGGATGGTGATAATTAGGAATGGAGAAGAAATCGAGTAGAGTCTCAATTCTACAAGGGGATGAAGATAGAAGAGATGGGATTCGATTTTGAAAGCTGATGGAGTATCCCCCTTGTCTTTGTAATACAAATTATCCCTCTCGCTCTTCTCTTGCCTTTCTCTCTTGCTCTTCTCTCTCTCTCTCTCTCTCTCTCGATTCGGGAAGAGTCTCCTCTCTAATTCGGCTTATGTTCCCTACAGTTATTCATGCCCCATATTTATAATCAAATTAAAGGGAGGGGGCTTCATGAGTTGTGGCCAAGAAGCAGAGTCCTTTATGGAGGGTATCTTGCCAATCCAGCTATCTAAAATCTTTCGAGATACAATCTGATGCTGGTGATCTAATCTTTGAGGCCCAGAGATGCCATGGCTGATTCACTTGGCTTTCAAGTGACCTTGCTTCAATAATCCGAGCCTCTTGTCAAGCTGAGTAAAGGGGGAGATTGCTAGAGTCTTACGTTGAGGTTGAAGAGGAGAATTCAAAGCTTTTTTTTCCCCGATTCAATTTTCCCAAATTGGGAAGAGAGAGGAAGATGGCACCATTGATGACGAAAAAGGAGAGAAGGGACGACGCCAATTCGTCGACATCTTCTTCTCCTTAAGCTTTTCTTGTTTTTTCCTTAGTCTCCACAAGCCAGATCGTCTTGACTTGCTCGAGTTTTAAACGTGTTTGGTCAGTTCTAAACCTATGAGGCATAACCACCATACACATGACAATTCTCGTGTAGAGATGTTCACAATCGTATCGGTCCCAAAAGGTGTCGAGGTATGGGATATGGATTATTTTATTCGAGATCTTGCTTTTAATAGTCTAAACTCTCCAGATCTTAATTACGAGAAGTCGAGAAAGTCGAAAATATCACAATAAGGAAATGTTTGATGAAAGTATCAACCAAAATGTAGATTTGTCACACTTTAAACTAGAGACAATGAATTTGCAAAAGAAAATGAGGGGGAAAGAAGGAGGCCTAGATGATTGTAGTAGTGACTTGATATAACTATACCTTCAAGAGCAAATACTAGAAAAGTGCTTGATTAATTTAGAATATGATATCAAGCTTAAGCTTTAGACAAATCCATAGGTGGTATCTAATAAATCTAACTCCAAAGTAGTTTTGGTATTCTTCATTGCCAAACAAGCCTCACAATCCAATGGAGGCTATGACATGGTTTAATGCAATTCTCAAGGGAGGAGGAACACTCAACCAAATATTGGCAAAGGCATTTCTTCAATGCGATATTTACTCAAAAGAAGGCCACTCAAAAGGTGCTAGCTAGGGAGTATATTGCTAAGGGCTAGACCGAGTCTATGTCATGCTATGGTAGCCTTGGAATTGGGTTGTGATTATATTAATAAAGAATGTCAAATATAGACAAAGATACCCAAAATACCTATATATCTTTGGAACATCCTTCCAAGAAATTGCCAAAGCGTTGGGCAAAGCATTGTATATCCCCTTTCTTGCTAGCCCTTAAAGAGGATTTGTCAATTATGGGATGCAAAAGAGAACAAAGTTAAATTCTCTAGTCATCAATGTCTCATATATTAGTAAACTTAGGTTTCAAACTCTCCTCAAGCAAGTTCATTAGCACATGTCTCATATATTAGTAAACTTAGGTTTCAAACTCTCCTCAAGCAAGTTCATTAGCACATGCTACAGCTTTAGCATGTGGGGTCAACTATTACTATAAAGAATATCATGATGCAAGAGATGGGATTGAAGAAAGGAAGATGCAAGCAAATAGATCATGGTCCAACGTAGTTAAGAGTGGAGGCAAGCCAGATGAAAAGGTGGAAGGGTTTTATAATGGTAAGTAGGATGATGGTGGAGGGTGGTAGTAAGACAATCCGCTGTGCAAGTTTACTCAAATCAAGCCATATTCTCAAGCTTCTCTATGTTTTGAAATTTCTTCCAAAAAATGAGAATATGTCAAATGAAAAGGTGTCAAAACATAGCTCAAGCTTTGGTTCAATATTTTGGCTCAACACAAACAAAGGCAAGGGTGGCGGTGCACCAAACAATTAGAATAAGCTAGGATAATCAATTCATCATGAATAACCAAGTTTTAACAAAAAACAAGTGTATCACTAGTTCAAATCAATCTACACACGAATCATTAAATTCCGAGTACCAACTAGTTCATTTCAAGTAATGACCTTTAGGCTCTCAATTAAGGTAAGTGAATTTAAGTGCTTCGTGCCAACTTATGTTCCAATTTTCATAGCTCTAAAGTCATCTTATAAGGTCTTTCATTGGTCTCCCAATAACCATAATAATTGAATACTAGTGTTTCAAATGTAATGTTTCAATAAACGATTATAGAATATTAGTGTTTCCATGGTTCCCCGAGCTTGATAGGCATATGTTTGTCACATTACTTCATCAGAAGCTATTAAGTCTATGGTAGCCCACAGATCCCAGGATTTGCATCACACAAGCTTCTCTTGCCAAGATAGACAAAAACAGAACAGAAATTCTTCATCGCTAGTGACCCCTTCCTTCCAATGGGATCATGTGAGAAACTAAATTCAATGCAATGTCTGGAAATTGATCTGATTCCTGAACTGCGAGAATGTCAAGTAAAAATAAGGTTTGCCTTGAAGAAGAAAAGTTTGTACATAGGTACTCAGAAAACCCATTGAGATGATGGTTTCCAAAAACAGAACCCATTAAGATGATGGCTTCCACAAGAACCCATTGAGATTATGGGTTCCAATAGAGCATCAGAAATAGGACCCTCCACAAAGGACTTTCTCCCATGATCCAAAGGACCCCACAAATGTTCATGAAAATCAGAATTTCCTAAAGAGGTCAGATTTGCCAGTTTACTTTACCGAAGCATTGGAATCACAGAAAAAGGTGAAGCAGCTACTGCATCTCCCTGAATCATTTCTGTGCTTTAGTGGACCTCAAAAGGGTTGGCCATCATAGCTCCATTAACAAACAGATGCCATATCCATCCACTTCATGCTCTTGTGCAGCAACACCCAGCCCACTGAGGCCTTGCAGCCCCCCCCACCAGCATTGAGAGCACCACAACAATGTTCAAGCCGCCGGCTAGCGCCCGTCGTCCAACAGCCTTTCTGCAAACAAAGCTTGTTGCCTCCTAGGATAGTCTTCCCCTGAAGACAACCCTGCCTCTAGCATTGTCTCTGCACATGCATCCATCTTCTGCAGTAGGCTCACAACCTCCACCATGTCAGGCCTCTCAACTGCATCCTCATGGGTGCATGCAAATGCAACCGCAGCCATGTGTGTGGCCGCTGCACATGAGTACTTACCATTCAAACTGGGATCCATGAGCTCTTCAATGCATCCTGCACCCACAAGAGACCTTGCCCAACTCACCATGTTGATCACCCCTGATCCAGTGTGATGCACATCAGCACCACAATCATGAGTTTCTCCCACAAAAAGAGGCCTTTTGCCGGTGAGCAGCTGGAGAAGTAACACCCCAAAGGCATACACATCACTTTTCTCAGTGAGCCTTCCTGTGGTGACATACTCAGGTGCTAGATATCCTCTAGCTGCAGAAGACTTGAGAACAGAGAAAACAATGTCATCAGCTAGCAGCTTGTCGAGCCCAGCATCAGAGAGAAAAGCATTGTAATTTTGATCCAGAAGCACATTTGCTGCTGAGACGTTTTGGTGAACCACTACATCATCTGTTCCTCTGTGCATATATTGAAGACCTATTAAAAAAAGCAGTTCAATCATTAGAGTTAGGCTTTATACTTAGGAAGGCAACCAACACTGCACAGAACTAGACTGAACTGCCCCTGTTCTAGAACCTGTTACAGAGCAGGTTTTATTATTAGACTTCTTTTACATGGAGTAGTCAATCATAATATGAATGAATTATTGAGCCCAGAAGCATTATCACATTATTATAGATGTGGATGCCTTACATACCTCGTGCAATGTTGTTAGCAATGCGTGCCCTTGCTGACCAATCCAAGCAACCTGAAGAGGCCTTGCCCTTTCTCTTGGTATCCAGATGCTCTTGGAGGGTCCGATTGGTCACAAAGTCATAGACCAAGAAACACTCTGCCTTACCTGAAGAAAAGCAGAAGCCCTTCAGGCTAACTATATTCTCATGTCTGAGCTGGGCTATGGTGCCCACAACAGACTTGAATTCCGGGGGTCCAGGAGTTCTACAGCTAGCCTTATGCAAAGCCCTTACTGCTACACAAGAGCCGTCCCTCAATACTCCTCTGTAAACAGCCGAATGGCCTCCTCTTTTCCCCAGTAAGTTCTTGTCAGAAAAGAAGTTTGTAGCCATCTCAAGTTCTTCTAGATCATACTGGAAACTTTGGTTCGAGCCATTAAAGAAGACAACTCCACTGAAGGACCCAAAGGAGCGTGAAGCTCGATGACTAGTGGAAGCAGATGCATGGTGAGCTCCATGATCAAGAACTTTAACAGGGGGAGGCTTGCTGGAGGAGCCTTTCTTGCTCAAAGTAGCATCGATTGCATCTACTTTGGCGAACAGCTTCTGCTCAGAGGAGAACATGTAGTGATGGTCTCCAAGTTTGGTATCACTCATCTCAAAGGCACTACTTATCTTCTGCTTATGTCTCCTGAAAACAATGAAGATAAGAAGACCAATGATGACACCTCCAGCTGCAAATGCCACCACCCCTGATACAACTGCCACTTGGGCTGTCTTAGAGCCCAGTCTTATCTTCTTCTGGAGTAGGTGAGGGTCAGCAGACTCAGCAGCATCCGATACTGATGACGAACTATTGTTGCCTGAAGATGGAGGTTGAGCCCCTGCCAGTGGCTGGTCAGGCCCAGTCTGGGTCACAGAAGAAAGAGAATAGTGATCACATGTCTGGATGTCTGTGAACCCTTCTCCACAAAGCTTTGAATTGTTTTCATATGTGAAGGCCTGCTGCAACCTCCGCATTGCTGCTTGAAACCAGTGAACCAACAATGTTGTCATAGAGATAAAACCAGTTAAATCACAAAGGTTAAGTGACAGGGGTAAAACCAGTTAAACCAGTTGCAAGTGCACTTCAAAGCAACCAACATGCATTGTCCATGGACACATATGCAACTAGTCATGCACATATCAGACTGAAGGGATACTGAAGGGATAGCAAACACTGTTCTATCAGAAGGCTTTTCAGAAGCTGATATGAAAATTCTGAACAAATTGGTAGGATTTTGTCATTACGTAACAAAAATGTCTTAAAGTTGCAAACATTAGGGCTCTCTTTTTCATTTTCTACGGTCTCGAGCAAATATCCGACATTCACTTACTAAACCTCCCTTTTGTTTTAACAGTTGAGACAAACCAGCATGTACACAGACAGGTTGTAATGTTATGATGCTGTCTGGGTACAGATTTCTGTCACTTACCTGGTGGAATAGGACCTGATAAAAGATTGCTGGAGACATCTACCATCGTGAGCTGGTTCAAGTTACCCAATGACGTGGGAATGGTTCCATTCAGTTGGTTGAAGCTGAGGTCCAGACGAGTGAGATCAGTAAGATAGCCCAGAGAAGAAGGTATCTCCCCCACAAGCTTATTGTGCTGAAGGGCCAGAACATTGAGTTGCTTCAGTCCCCCGAGCTCCATGGGTATGACACCCTCCAATGCATTGCAGCACAGCTGCAAAGCTGCACCAAACAAAAGGTTCTTTCTAAAGACGAAGGCAAAGGGAATTCACAGCAAGAAATTAGAGAATGTGATGGAGAGAAGAGAACAAAACAAATAGAGATGATTTCAGGCATGTTGCAAACGTGAGAAAAAACTAACAAGTCCTGAAAGGGACAGAGAATAGAGCAAAACGGGTCCCAAGAACTGGTGCAGTGCAATTGCTTGTGAAACATAGGATACCACGGAGAATTCAGAAAAAGTTTTAGAAATTTTCACATCTGCGACATCGGACTCTTTTCCCTTGTTTTTCCTTGTAGTGTGCAACATCATGAGCTCCTGCTCAGGAAGCATCGCAGACCTAGCTAGGTGCAACTGGGGGCAGGGGCTGTCAGCCTCAACCCTGACGCCAGCCGCCCCATGCCCCCAACCACGCCTAGCTAGATATGCAGTGTCTCCCTTGCAAAAGCTCGTGATGTTTTCATAATTCACAATGTGGGAATTACAGTGGGAACCTGTCTAAAGTTTCTTGTGAATGCAAATGCAGTGACACTAAATTGACAAACGATCACAACAAACTAGCTTAGTGTGGAACGCTTGATGCCATGGACACTACCGAGAAAACACACACATTTGCAGAAATAGCACAGCATACCTTGAAGATTGTAAAGTAAGCCCAATTCAGAAGGAATGGTTCCTGAGAGGAGATTGACATTCAGGTAGAGATCTGTTAGGCCACTGAGCTTATACAGCATGGTAGGGATAGGCCCATGTAGCTTGTTGTAGTGCAAATAGAGGCCAGTGAGAGCACTGAGCTCAGCTATGGCGCTCGGGATGAACCCTGTGAGACCTCTCCCCTGCAGAGATATATTGGCCACTTTGCCCTCGCCGTTCCATGCCACCCCTTCAAAGGATCCTCCGGGAAGCAGCCAAGACTTCAGAATTTTGCCATCAGGGTCCAATGCAGCCTTAATTTGCATCAAAATGTCAGTCTCCGCGAGCTCTTGCATGTGTCTCTTCGTAGCAGCTGATGCACGAGTTGACGATACCGCTGAGAGCGGCCCTCCATGGCTGGGATAGGCATTGTCAAAGACGAGCAAAAGAAGCAGAGTGAGCAGAGGCTTGGACAAGGGTAATGTGATGTGCATCTTTTCTGTTATCCAAAAGAAGGGCAAGTGAGCTGAAGGAAGTTGCCCTTTGTCTAGAAGATCATGAATTTTGCCTCTTTCGTCTGAATGGACACACAAGGAGCATAAATCAAGCTCGAGTTGAGACCGACATGGCCTACCGCACGGGAACGTTGCACCGCTGCACTATCTCAAGCGCCTACTTTTTGGCTTTGATCTTGAGAGGCACACTGGACAGCACACTAAGTGGTGGGCTCTATTCAAACAGAGCAAGTGTTATGAGCCCACATCTCATCTCATCAGATAGATTTTACTCATGGGAAGCTGGGAGAGGGTGGCAATTTTACTCTCTGGAAGAATTGTCGCCTCTAATTGAGTAGGAAAGGGAAAGGGGAAGGACCTCAGACCTCTGTTTTGCATGCCATTACTAGCAAAGGGGTGTTCCAGCACGTAGATAGATGGGGACTCGGGAGGTAAAAGGGAAGGAAAAATGTGAGAGAGAGAGACAGAGAGACACAGAGAGAGAGAGAGAGAGAGAGAGAGAGAGAGAGAGGCTGTCGTACTGTGAATTGTTCGTCTGTGGGACTCGAGGGACAGAGTCGCAGAAGCGCACTGCGCTCTCGTTTTTTCTGTTTGTTTCTTAATTATTAATTTTCCCTGCTCATTTTCGGTCGCTCTGTGTGTGTGTGTGTGTGTGTGTGTGTGGGTTTTTCCAAACAAAACTCTGAAGACCCATCATCATGATTCATGATTCGTGAGATATTATGATACATCAGTCATCAGTCCCCCTTCTCTTTCTTGTTGCTGTCGCTGACATTCCCGCCCCTTTTCCCACCCCCTCCAGTCCACAGTCATTCGACCAAACACCCCCCACCCTTGTCACCAAGTTTTTCCTCAATTGAAAAACATGTGTTTTTGAATTTTAGCAGCAGCCCCAACTCGCGCACCCGCTGCCGAGAGGCTCCTCGTGCAGCGTGTCATGTCAGGCAGTTTTTGAAAAAAGCTACAGCCTGCCTTTGCTTTTGTACCATGCAGATTGTAGATGGCCTTTGTCTAGTGCTTGTTTGTATCTAGTTGGAGCCCCTTGGTAAACTTTTGACTGCACCACCCTACACCTCCTTTGTAGCCTTTTCCAACCTAGCATTAAACTTCCAATAGTGCTGCCTGTGTAAACTATTGTACCCCATGACATTGCAAGCTCCACAATGACCCGACCTCTACATTTCTCCTTAGAGCAGCTCCATCCACACCGGTAAGGTTCCAGAGACAACAATATGAAGGAAGAGGAGGAATCAATCCTTTTCATCATCGTCTGAGAAAGAAAAAGTAGCCCCTATCGGCGCGATGTTTTCTACATAAATTTTGAGATTGTAATTATATTTGGAGATATTTGAGTGGGACTTACTTCCTTCTTCAAAAAACTTTGAGAATGATTCTTCCCATGGTGAACAAGTTCTAGGACACCAGCAGCAATGATAACCAATGCAAGTCCACACTGCAACTTTAGCAAGCATGATAAGGCACACAAGTTAGTTAACAAAATTTAGAGGTGCACTCCCCAAACTCAAGATAGAGTAGACTGCTTTATTTGTGCCAACACTACCATGACAACCCATGCAAGTCAATTCATGACTCTTAGAGGTAGACTCCCCAAACTCCAGATGAAAGCAAATAGCTTTCCTCTTTCTTTATTTCCACAATGTGTTGTCATTGCATTTGTACTAACCTAACATGGCAAGACACTATGAAAACAAAAGAAGTGCCAATGTGATAGTGGTGTCGCCTCCAAGTGTTGGCACTTTAACATGTATATGCAACTTCATAGCTACTCCACCTTTTTAGCTTCCCTCTAATGCTTCAACCTTTTCTGTTTCCCTAAGCTTTTTGGTTTCCTTCTTCAACTTTAGCTACTCCATGGACATAGGCATGAGCTTTATTTTGTTCCAAATTGTGCGAAGTATATTTTTGCTTCTGAGAACAATGATGGTTGTGTTTAGAAACACAAAAGTAAGATGGCGCTACGATGGAGGATGGCAGTGAAGAGGGCTAATAAAGATGAATAATTGAAAATAAAAGGCCACTTGTGGAGAGGGGAACAAAGGTGAGGAGACAAAGGCAAAAAGCTTTGCAAAATGATATTCGCATTTTCTTCATTTGTTGAATAGGTAAGCTTTGCAAAATGATACCCTCATTTTCTTCATTTGCCGAATAGGTAAGGTACATTGTAAAGCACCCTTTGCTTATAGGATACAACACCATTATTCTCAATCTCCTCTCCCATATATCCAGAAGGAACATCAGTGCATAAGAGCAACACATTCTCTAACACCCCCACTTCTCGATGCCCAAACCAATCCTACCTAAGAGAAGAGCATAGATAAGCCTGTGGAAGCATAAAAACGTAGCATTTTGACTACATCATCAATGGTCCAAGAGGTGGTTTTACGACATGAAAACATATGAATTATGAGTTTAGAAAAATGTGGACATTTACCGTGGCATAGATCATGGGTTGCCAAAGGCTATAAAACATGAGAGATAAAGATGTGACATAAGAATGGTTTAGAAGTCTCCCCATAGTGATATATCCTTAACCAAGAGTGATGGATTTTATTTGCCCTATTCTCCTCAATCTTGAGAAATATGATTATGTGACATAATTTGCAACTTTTTGACATGGTGGATAGATCTTACCCTTTAGGTATAGATCCTTACCATTTGAAATTTTCAAACCATGAAACTTGGTCGATTAGTCACGAATCTATACATTGGGGCATTAGTACATTTGGGCTCTTTTCCTAAATATTACCTTACCTTTGGCATAAGTAAATTCATATGTTGCCTTTTTGCTTGACATAAATGGCTACATTGCTTCGATTTTGACATAGTTAAGTACATCATTGGCTTGACCGCTTGCTTGTAAAATTGAACAAGTAGGGCTCATTTTACATGACAAGTCGTGTGTACATAGCTATCATGCATTGTCTTTCTCTAATGTGAAAACTCTGACTTCCATTTACTTGCATAATGTGTGTGGATTTTACCTTTCCATAAATGCAAGAAGCAAATGACATCATGCATACATTTTGACATACATCAATTAAGAGTTATCATGAATCTTGAATACATATTGAGAGTATCAAGGGCCAAAATTTCATCTTAAGCATATGTAGAAATACAAGATCTCACATGAACGATATATTAGCACCACTCCATTATCCTCCTCTTGTTTGAGAAACCAAAGTTACACATCCGTTTCCACTTTTCTATACTACTATATTATTTTGGTTGTAGGTTCAGGAAACCCTGAACCTCCAAAGATCTTCTCGAACCTATCCCCTTTCCAAACCTCCCCTTTTTAATTAAACCTCTCTCTCTCTCTCTCTCTCTCTCTCTCTCTCTCTCTCTCTCTCTCTCTCTCTCTCTCTCTCTCTCTCTCTCTCTCTCTCTCTCTCTCTCTCTCTCTCTCTCTCTCTCTCTCAAATAAATCAAACTTTTCACAAACATCTCTTTCTTCCCCTATTTGAATCGAGAGAGAGAGAGAGAGAGAGAGAGAGAGTGTGTGTGTGTGTGTGTGTGTGTGTGTGTGTGTGTTAGATTAACCTTTTTAATTTAAACTTCCCTCTCTTTTTTTCTCCTCTTTTAAGTAAATGTTTTTTAATTTTTTTTTATATTTAAATTTTCTTTGACATAGTTTTTCACATACTTTGTGAGTGAGAGAGGAGAAGAAAAAGAAGTAGAAGCAGAAGGAAGAGGGAGAGAGAGAGAGAGAGAGAGAGAGAGAATTAAAAAAAGGAAAAAAGAGAAGAGAGAAATAGAGAAAGAATTTTAAAAATGAAAAAAGAGGAGAGACACAGAGAGAGAGAGAGAGAGAGAGAGAGAGAGAGAGAGAAAGAAAAGGAGAGGAGAGAGGGGGATAAGAAAAGAGGGGGGAGAGAGAGTGATGGAGAAGAAGAAGAAAAGGAAGAGGAAAGAGGAAAAGAGGGAGAGAGAGGGGAGGGGAGAAAGAGGAAAGTCTTTTTTAACTTTAAACTTTTTTTGATATAGTTTTCAACTTGAGAGAGAGATAGAGAGAGGAAAAGAAAAATGAGGAGAGAGAAAGAGAACGAGGGGGAGAGATAAACCAAGAAAAGAGAGATACAAAGAAATAAGAAAATAAAAAAGAAGAGGGGGAGAGAGTGTGAGAGTGTGAGAGAGAGGAAAAGAAGAGAGAAAGGGGGGAAAGAGAAAATATAACTTTTTAATTTGAACTTTTCTCCCTTTTTCTCTTTTTTCCTTCTTTAAATTAAATATTTTTAAAAATCTTGTTAAAATTTCATTGCCCTTTCAATTAAACATTTTTAAAAGCCCTTTTTAAAGTTTTTTTGACATAGTTTTTCACATACTTTGAGATACAGAGGGGGGAAGGGAGAGAGAATAAGAAAAAGAAGAGAAAATATGAATAGAGAGAGAGAGAGAGAGAAATTTATAAAGAGAAAAAATATAATATTTAAAAGAGATAGAGAGAGAGAAGAAAAAAAGGAAAAAATATAAGAGGAAGAGAGAATGAAAAGAGAGGAGGGAGAGGGAGATGAAAAGAGAGAGAGAGAGAGAGAGAGAGAGAGAGAGAGAAGACAAAAGTGGGGAGAGAAGAAAAAGAAGAAGAAAAGAGAATATGAACACAGAGAGAGAAGTTTAGAGAAAATTTAAAATTTAAAAGGGAGAGAGAGAACGAAAAAATTTTAGAGAGAGAGAGAGAGAGAAGAAAAAGAAGAAAAAAAGGGAAAAAGAGAAGAGGGAGAGAAGGAAAAAAGAGGAGAGAAGGGGGGGGGGGAGAGAGAGAGAGACGAAAAACGAGGAGAGAGGGAGGAATGAGAAAATAAAAAATACTATTTTAAAATTAAACCTTGAGGGGGTAAGGGCGAGAGAGAAGAAGAAGAGAGAGAAGGGGAGAACACACACACAGAAGAAGAAGAAGAAGAAGAAGAAAGAAAAAGAAAAAGATAGAAAATATGAATAGAGAGGGAGAATTATAGAGAGAGGAAATATAAAATTTACATACTTTGAGAGAGGGGGGAGGAGAAGGGAGAGAGAGAAGAAGAAGAAGAAGAAAGAGAGGGGGGGAACACATAGGGAGAATAAAAAAACGAAAAAAGAGAGGGGAGAGAGAGAGAGAGAGAGAGAGAGAGAGAGAGAGAGAGAAGAAAAGCGAGGAGAGAAGAAGAAGAAGAAAGAGAGGGGGGAACACATAGGGAGAATAAAAAAACGAAAAAAGAGGGGGGGAAGAGAGAGAGAGAGAGAGAGAGAGAGAGAGAGAGAGAGAGAGAGAGAGAGAGAAGAAAAGCAAGGAGAGAAGAAAAGAAGAGAGAGAAAATATAAAATTTAAAAGAGAGAGAGATACAAAGAAGAAAAGGAAAAAAGAGGAGAGAGAGAGAGAAGGAAAAGAGAGGAGAGGGAGAGGGAGAAGAAAAGCACAGAGAGAGAGAGAGAGAGAGAAAGAGTACAAGGAGATGAGAGAAAATAAACTAAAATAAAAGACGGAGAGAAAAAATAGACATAGGGAATTGGAGGGAGAAAGGGAGAGAGATAGAGAGATAGAAACAAAGAGGGAAAAGAGAAGAGAGAAAAAGGAGAAATGGATTATCAAACAAAGTTATCGTGCTTTGCTTGCCCCTTTGTGATAGCTTCACACAATAGCAAAGCTACCGCGAAGCAGCCTAGTGTTCTATGCACACAAAGCGTGTGCAAAACGCTAGTAAAGACAAAGAGACCCTTGTTTCTCATGAAAAGCCCTTTTGTTCTCTATCATAGAAGCTTATATAGGACATGCATGCTTAGTTAGACGCTTTTAAAAGATGGCTTAAGGTAGCTAACAAGTATTGAGCTAAGGAAGGGAACCTAAAAAGAAGAGAGAAGGAATAAAGAATGAAAGCTCGAGGACTAGAGATGGAGGGTATTTGGCTTTAAACCACATGTGCTTATGTTTAGAAACACAAGAGCAACATGATGTTGAAATAAAAGCTATCAAGGGTGGAAGTGAAGAGGTCTTAGAGTGATTAGAAATAACTTGAGTTGATGAAGGAGCACCAACTATGAAGAGTGATAAGAGTGAGAGACAAAGGTGTTACACTTTGACTAATGAAATTGGTATTTTCTTCACTCACCAATGCCTCTTAAATAGGTAGTAGGGTCCCAAAGGTGATGGCTTAGTAGTTGAAGCCTCGCCTCATAATGGTCAGATTGTTGGTTCAAGTCCTACTAGTGCATCATATGGTTGGAAATTCATGTCAACATATGTATTCATAAAAGTCTTGGCCATTATAATGTCCCCATTACATTGTTATTCTTAATAAAATGACATGAAATTTTAAAATAATTAAATTAAATTACAAAAGGTGTCAATAAAGTGTTTTTATTAAAGAAATGTGAATTATTAGCACATTTGTATATTGATACATTGTTAAACATATGTATAATTAATAAAATTTAATGTATAAAACTAAATTAAGAGAATATCCCCAAAAAAGAAATGTTCAAATTTTCAATTTGGACGAATTTGATTGTGTAAATACATTTGCCTAAAATATTAGTCACTGGTGGAGCAATCATGAGGCCAATGGTGAAGGACTTTGGATTTGTTGCACATATCACCTATATATATAAATTCTTTTTAAAAATTTCACATTTGAGGCCACTAATAGTCTTGAGAGAGAAGCTCTATCATTTTATTAACCCCAAAATGTCCTGCAATTGGAAGATCATGCTTTGTTTGGAGTATAAATAATTGAAGCAATCCGGGTAGTGCATATAGTAGCCCTTGATAATAGAGCAATACTTCAACATCTTAGAAGCCTTCAATACTTGTGCACCCTTCTTGAATTTTTTGATTGATATTCTAGGTAAACAAAACCTTGGAAAGTTTTTTCTTGACTTATAGAGGGAAGGTTAGATTTTCTAGAGCTTTGCTTGTTATTGTGCAAAGTTAGAATTATCAAGGTTTCAAGAGAATAAAATATTATTAATCATGAACTACATTCCCTTTTTAGATGCAAGTATCCAATACATCCCATAGGCATAGATATTGTGCATATAAGGTATCTCAAGGTCAAGTGTAGAGATCCATCAAGTACACAACTAATTGAGCATAGAGTAATGAAGCTCAATAGATAACCAAGAAGCATGTACACATCGTTGAATCCTATTAACACAAGTAAGCGTTGGTGTCCAAAGCATATAAATCAGATCATCCCACTAGTAGATGTAACTAGATCCAAAAGTATCCAAGAAAGCATGTACATAAGGCAAGAGTCCACTATCTCAATAAACCAAGCTCAATTACATAGAAAATCCAATGCTCTAATGCAATGTATCCACGTAAATGCTAATATCTCAAAATCACATCCATTAAAGTGTATCTGGAGTGTAAAAGAGAAATGCCATGCTCAGTACATCAAGTACATAATATCCAGGTGCCCACCATAGACATTAGAGCCAATACATCCGAGAGCATAAAACCCAATGTCTTCAAACATGTGAAATGACGATCACTAAAGCAACTAAAATAAGTAGCCAAAGCTTCAAGACATCAAATGTTACTCAATTTTGAGTCCCAAATCATTCCATAATCATATCTAGGTCCAAGCATCAATGCATTCAAGTGGCATACATGTAGAGCATATAGGCTTCAAATGCATAAAGCTTCCTATACAAAGTGTTATTACAGTAACGAACCTTTGGAAAACTAAGCTAATCAAGCTCTAAGTAGTTCACGTAGCATCCCAAATCATAAGCATAACATCCAAGCACCAAAATAGCATCACTGAAGTATTAAACTTGCATTACAAAGCTCAGTATTTGCTATCCATAGGGTATACAACAACTCTCTACCAAACTAGGAGTTAATGGCTAATCCAGAAATCTTCAAATGATGCTCAAGAGTAAGTTGAATAATACCAAAATGATTGTTAGGGAGTATACCAAGCACCATGAGTAGCCAAAGTTGAATTGAGCCAAGTGTGACGGGTAGGAAACAGCCCACAAAATGTATCAAAAATTACAAGCTATTCCTCTCTCTCTTCCATGGACAATACTAACCAGATTAGGCCCTTAAGAAGTACCCAAATAACCTTTTTGAAGTCTCAAAATCAACCTTGGGAGCCTTGGAGTAGACAAAGACTCAATGTGTGCCTCAGGGTGAAGAAGTCATGGCTACTATGAAGGTTTGAACTAAAGCTTTGTCATAGGATGAAGTGAATGATAAAGAATCTCCTCGAATGGTAGGCTCTGATACTAGTTGAAGTATCAAGCTTGAGTGGAAGCATGAGTAAGCAGAAGCAAGAGAGATGAGAGCTATGAAGGATGGAACAAGAGAGCAAGAGAGAGATATATAGGATGTGGGAGCTCCATTAGTCACAATGTGTGTCTAACATTTCCTTATTTAATAGTCATTGAAAGAATAAATAATAAGGTGATAGTGATGGGTACCCACCACCTACAATGTACACATGTGTGTGATCACGATATGTGTAGTAAATATGGGGTGGCGTAGGCATTTGTGCCTTTATCCCCAACACTCTACATCAAAGTTTCACATAAATTTATCATTTCCTATTAATCTCGTGAGTGGCATGGTGATCTTAGAATAATCCTTAATAAAGATTTAGTAAAATTTTATGAATCCCAAAAAGCATTGCATATCTTAAACTAATCTTGGTGTTTCTCATTCAAGAATGATCTTCACCTTCTTTCCCTCCATTGAAATTCCATTTTGAGAACTAATCTTGGTGTTTCTCATCCAAGAATGGTCATTACCTTCTTTCCCTCCATTGAGATTCCATTTTGAGAGACAATATATCCAAGGAATTTCACTTTTTATTGACAAAAGAATCACTTTTCCAACTTAGCGTATAAGCCCTTTTCGGATAGTTGATCAAAAACTAATTGCATGTGATACTCATGCTCTTTTTTGTTCTTGAAAAATATTAGAATGTCAACTGAATATATTGCCATAAAGTCATAAGTACTCACTCAAGATATGATTCATTAGATGTTGCAAGACTATTGGAGCATTTGTGAGACCAAATGACATGATAACATATTCAAAGTGGCCTTACATTGTGCAAAAAGTTGTCTTCCATTCATAACCTTCCCTTAGTCTAATAAGATTATAGGTCCCATGAAGATCAATCATTGTAAATATCTTTGCTCTTCCAAGTCACTCTAATAGTTTCGGGACAAGGGAAGTGAATACCAATTCTTAATGGTTGTCTTGTTGACCTCCTTCTACTCAATACACATATGGAGAGGGCCATCACTCTTCTTGATAAATAATATTGGAACTCATGTCGATGACTTCAAGTGTCATACAAAAACCTTGGCTAGATTATCATCAATATATTTTTAGAGTTTTACCAATTTATATTGAGATAACTTATATATTGGGCTAAAGGATGGTTGAGCTCCCTCATGCAACTCAATGGCACAATCATAAGGTCGATACTCGAGAAGATAACTTCTTTCTTCTTTTCAAATACATATTGATAATTATGATATTAGAGTGGGAGAGCTTGCATGCCTTTGTCAACCAATCGATTCAACTGACAAAGCATATATTAAAAAACTAGGATTTTTCTTGGGCTGCTCTCATGAATATCTTTGCCCAAACATAAGCAAGTCTCTCTTTTAGTAAATTGTGTTAGCCTTGATTCACCTACTTCAATTCTCCCAACCATTGATATTAGGAGTGTGTAGTGTGAGCCAACTTAGACAATTGATGATTGGATTTCTTGGGCAACATATGATATTGAATGCTATGTTTGTTACAATCTCTCGATGCTACTTTTATATGATAATTTGCGTACCTAATATCACTTGAAGTAAGGAAATGGTCATTTATAACTTTTGCAGTAACTAGGCTAGATTTCTCCATAATTGTGATACCATGCTACCTAGGAAACTTCTCATCCATGAAATAGGCGAAGGCTCTAGAGTCCAAATGTGCTTTAACATCTAGTTGTCTATCTGAATGAATAAGCAAAGTGCTATACAATTAGGCTTTGAGTCTTACATTGATTGAGTTGGGACTGTAAGATACTATAAGGATGATTGTGAATGACAAGCTTAGCTCTCAAGTTTGGTTCGTGCATTGAAGTGCATACAATGAATATTGAGCCAATACAAATGAAGTACAAGCCTTGATGTTGATGAAGATGTTGTTGACAAAGAACTATGATTATCAATGAAGTCTTGAATTCTTACTAATGAAGAAATTCACATATTCTCTTGAGGAAAGACATACATTTTGATTGAAGTAGTTGGGGTTTTAATGTTGACAGTGCTTATATTTCTTTGAGGCTCTTTGAGGTGATAGTGGTTTTTCCTTCTTGTAAGCTTCCATGTCTTGAAATATTCAAGAGTTTCTTCTACTAATTTTTTCTCCATGTTTAAGCTTTAATTGCCTACTACCTATATTATCTTTCATTTACTCAATGAAGCTTTGAGAGTAACACGTACTTGTGAATATTTGAAAAAAAAGACCACAATTTGAGCTTCTTAAGACTCTATCTTGTAATGTAGCTTGTACATTGTTTCTCCCTCACACAATAAATGTAGCAATACTTTTGAGCATTGCAAGGGTTAGACACTTATGGTGTACCTAGGTATTTTTCTATTTATAAAATTATTTGTACACAATTATAAGGGTTCTTTATTTGTATACATGTGAATGTGATGGACATCATCACTCGAATTTGGAACAAGCCGTTCATAGCATTCTAGATTGTATTAGAATGTGGCATAGGTATCAAGAAGTTCTAGCATCATAGTTAGGAATGATACAAATATTATTACATCTAATATCGCATCTTCTTAGCCCATTCTACTCACCTACAATCATTGGGTAATGAGTGTAGCTTCAAGCCTATTAGAGATAATGGCTTCTTAGATATTTTTGGCTTCTCTTGTGAATTGGCTTCAAGTCTTTCTTTAATGGACAAGAATTTGCTTTTTTACCACTAGTTTTCCTAACTTAGATTCTACCTTGTTCAATGTTACTCTGAAGATCCTTCCAAGCTTTGGGTATTCTCTTCCAAGATCCCTCCAATCTTTTTGTTAACTATATCTCATACAAAAGATCACAAAAGCCTTAAGGTGCCAAGCAAGCTTCATATCCAATCCAACAAGTTGACTTCAATCAAAGAAATGTACGCTGCTTATCCTCTATCCATTTATCCTCTGTTGCAATGGAAAATGAATAATTTGCTTGCTTTCTTAGCATAGAAATTTGAGTTTGTTTATGCACACATAGACATTTTTCCCACGTTAAGAAAAAATTGTGTTTTGTCTATGCATTCACACCCTCGCAATTTCGCCTATGCCAAGAATTACATCATGCATAGAAATTTGTGTTTAATCTATGCCATGAACAAGTGTGTCTTATGAAAAGCAATTTAATCCTATTCTCTACACACATCCCCACGATTTTTGCATTTCATGAGACATTGAAAACTAATTCCATATATTTTAGCCTATTCCTTGTGCACACCACTGTGATTTTCATGTTTAATGGGACACTATGAAACTGTGAAGTTATTTTTCCTTATTTCAGGTTTATAAATGGAGTTGTGCATGATTGTATAGCTGAATATTATCATCAATATGGTAAGAACAAAGACAACTACAAGGAAGCATAAGTTTGAACCAAGGCAACTGCCTTAAAAGATCAAGCAATCCACAAAGCTAGTCAAGAATATTAAGCGACCCCCCCCCCCCCCCCCCCAAAAAAAAAAAAAGAAAGACAGTTTTCACATTGTATGAGATGTCTAAAGGAGATTCGAAAAGCAACGAGGGCCCTAAACAATGTAATTCTAAACCTTCCCTTTTATAGGATTTATAGAGGGATTTGTGATAAGCATTCTCTAAGAATAGCTCTTGACCAGATCCAAGAGGCTACAAATGACTTTTTGATTGAGTTTTTTAAAGATACTTATATATGTGTTGCTCATGCACGTAAAGTGACCCTAATGGACAAGGATATGAACATTCTTAGAATATTAAGATATAGATTTTCTAAGGTCCTTGAGCCACTCCCTCTTAGTGAGAAAACATATAATACTTTGAATGTTCCACCATATAGGTAAAAAAAGGCAATTAAAGGCCCTAAAATTGAAGATATCACACATGAAAAAACATATAATACTTTGAATGTTCCACCCTATAGGCAGAAAAAGGCAGATAAAGGCCCTAGAATTGAAGATATCACACATGAAAAAGATACAAGGCTTTTTTAAGAGGAGGTAGAGGCTACACAAGAACAAGCAAAGAAATGAAGAAAGCATAAGAGGAAAAAATAGAAGAAAAGCAAGCAGAGCAATTGGGGCCATTAGAAACTGAGCTCTTTGATCTACTTCAAAGTGTTAATCCATAGGGCTTCCATGTACATGACTTTTTATCTAGTGACATAGGCAATAGAAAGGACACTATTATTTTTTACTTAGACTGTATTTAGATCCTTAAGGAGAGCTAAGGTATAACATACTCAATTTTTTCTTTAGAATGATATTTTTATGGTATTGATTTTTTAATTCATATACTCATTATCATACTTCTTTTTTAGAATGATATTTTTACGGTATTGATTTTTTAATTCATATACTCATTATCATACTTCTTTTTTAGGTGCATGATACATAAGTTCCCTCTACAAATACAACAAAAATTTGAGGTGCTTGATCCCTTAATATCCCATTTCATGAGGAGAAATGAGTTTGAAATAGATGGACTTGGAGACTAGCTCAATCCAATTGTCTTTGAAACTTTGGAGCTTCTATTGATTCCATACATTAAAAGTAAGTAGTTTATTATTCTATCTCCATTTTTTTAGAATCCTTTTTTTACTAAATCATGGGTATATGACTATTTTCAATTCTCATTGGAGCTTGATTGCAATAGATTTCATTGGCAAGAAACATTATTTAGTTAATTCTTTAAAGGGTGCCCATGGAGATGCCAATATGCAAGTAAAATAATTTAAGGTTTCTTGATCATTTAAACTCTTTTTTTTTAAATAGCTCTAAATTTTATTATTATGTATATAAGGGAGCAAAAAGAATGATTGAAATGCTAGAAACAATGCCTCCTATGTGTGCTAATCTACTTGCAAAGATAGAGTATAGACAAGTTATGGTGAGTCTTGATCAAAAGATGTTAAGATAGTTGATTCCACAAACCACCATAAATATATTAGATAATTTCATTATATGTTTTCGATTATAGTGTCCTCATCAAGAAGATAGCCATTCATGTGGTTGGAGAGTAACTACAAATGCTAGAAGATTGATTCAACTTATTTATATTAATGATGATGAACTTATAAAGGTAACATGAAAAGCAATTAAAACTTTAAGATGGAGTTATACTCAAAAGATAGTCCATTGCAAAATAATGGTAAAATAACACTCTTTTTATTTCAATATATACAATTTTCCAAGGATTGTCACAATAGGGAGCATATTTTGTATATAAGAGCAAAGCTTATGGAGAGAGAGAGAGAGAGAGAGAGAGAGAGAGAGAGAGAGAGAGAGAGAGAGAGAGAGAGAGAGAGAGAGAGAGAGGGAGAGGGAGAGGTAAGACAAGGTGAGATGGAGATCTATCTCCATTGACTACCACTTTTACTCAAGGGATGTGCATCGATTCACACGTGTTCATAGCGTAGAGATTCTTTCCCCATTCCATTGAACTACTTGCCATTCCCTTCACCATGTTTGCCTACTCTGAAGTAATACATGTCCACTTCTATTGATTCCTTCCATTTCATGTCATTACCACCTTGCTCTTATCCTATTCAATATTTGTGAGATTACATCTCAAACCATTCAAAGATTTTGCCATAATCTCATTGCTCAACCCACCCCTCTAAACCAAAATTTTCAATCCATTAAACCCCATTCACACTCCCCTTGTATGTCTCTTCCTACTTCTATGAACCCCAATTTGAAGTTCAAGTTTGATAAAGACCATAGAGAAGCAGGATTTTGGGAAAGTATTGATAAAGATGGCCCCTTGGTGGAGGAGTTAGAGAGCTAACATGTGGGTAATTCTTTCATCTTCGTAGCAATTGTGTTAATGAAAATATGGGTAGAAAAGAAAATCATCAAGTAACATAAGCTACTAGGCAATCTGAGATTCTTGTGGATGCTAGGATGTTAAGTAGAAGGGCTAACACTAGGTGCCTAGGAGGAAATTTGACTGGAACTTAGTCCTCACACCCAGTCTTAAATAAATCAGATATATTTTTTAATTAGAAAGGAATTATGAGTTTAGATAATTCAATTGCTTCATTAGAAGCAATGAGCTATGGGATATTTAGTTTTGAATAGGTATTTAAACCAATGTTACTAGGATAAATAAGTGTCATTTTAGGGCTAAAGGCTTGGCAATTGGTCTTAAACTCCATAGTAGATCATATAGCCTTAAATAGCAAAATAAAAAACATTTTTAAGTTTTTCTTTGAAAACTATATATGACTTTAATAGTGAAGTTATCATAAAGGCCTTTTCACTTACTCGAATGCTTGGAAGTTTTTGCTTAGAAACCCCCCCCCCAAACAAAAAAAAGAGAAAGAATTTCTCTAATAGTACTAGCTCCCAAGGAAGTGAAAGTCATCATGTCCACATTGTTAAAGAGAGAACTCAAGAGTTTAGACTCATTAGGGACCACAAATTTCAAAGAAGATATGTGAACTCTTAGGGAATCACAAGTAGCCATGCATCTACTATATAAGAGCATTCATATAGGAGTATAAGGATGTATTTTCCATGCATGCTTTGCTTCTATCTAAGAGGGAGATAGACCATACTATCAACTAGTTTCGAATGCCAAACCAAGGATGAATAAGCCAATGTACTAATTCCCTAAAATTAAATAAGAGAATGTGGCACATCAAGTGAAGAAGTTGATGGACACAGGTTTGATTGAGCCCATTTAATCACTCTCTTGCTCATGTGTACTTATGGATCACCTTGGATTTACATTAACGATGGGGATGTTAATATGATACCATCAACAACAAGTTTCACGTACCTAGGATAAATGATTTGTTGCGTGAACTCCATGGGTATAAGTGTTTTCAAAATGTTGTAGAACTATCTATTATCTATTAGAATGAAAGAAGGGAAAAGTCAACATTAGGATTGATAGAGGATTCTTTAGTAAAAAATGATGCACATGGGATTACCTAATTATCATCTACAATTTAGGAGGATATTATTGAAGTATTACATTTCTATTCTCTTTACACTTTTGTTTACATATTTATCATATTTTGATCTACAATTTACACTATGAAGAGGCTAGAGTAAGACTTCACCTTATAGGTAGAGGGGTCAATATGTATTTCTCACTCTCTTTGAACCTAGAATAGCAAAGGTTTACATAAGTTTGATGGATGATAGCAATGCAATCACCTCAAAAGCTAACACTAGATGGCTAATAGGAGACTATAGTATTTAATTTAGGTTTCCGATTTCAAGTTGATCCTTGTGGGTTGAGGTGGAGCTTCCCCTATAGGGTAGACTCAGATAGATCAAGATTACAAGCATCTAATTATTCTAACGAGTTTGGGACGGAAGTATTCTAGATTACTTCTTGATGAGTTACTAAAATGCATGCTATCAATGTTTGTTAGGTAGGCACGATGCACCTAGTATCAGAGTGAAATGTTAAGTATTATTTGCAAATTATAAAGATTAGATAAGAATCACAATAGGAAGGAATTCTCATGATTTATCCTATCATTAATATTTGATGAAATTTTTGCCAAAATGACAAATCCTAGATTCATTTTCTTATGTTTTGATCTATGTTTACATTAGCTATGCACTCCTCTGACTTTGGATGGAGAGATCGGCTCATGCATATTCTATACTAACTTTATAATCCTTCCCTACTATATTGAGAAAGGCAATGGACACGTAATGGAGTGCCCTGCTTCATTGACGTTGGTCAACTTCTATATATTTGGACCAACCTCAAAAGATTGTAATGGATGGAAAATTTAAAGGTCATTAAGATATTTATTTTTGGGGAGTCTAAGGTTAATCCGACTCTTTTTACAAGAGCACAACAAGTCTATCTAAAATGTTACATCTATGAGAAAGTGACCAAAGTAATCCCAGCCAATATAGTTGATGTTTTAGGTTGCTCTCATTGTTGAAATAATTATTGTAAAGAAGGTTATCTTGACTTTCCCTCCAAGTACATAATTCTAGATGTATTTTCCAAACTCCCATCTTATAGTACCATCAATGTATCTAAATTCGATGGGTGAATCTTATAATAGAATCCTATCCATGATGTAATGCCATTGGCTATCAATAAATAAATTGAATAAAAGATGTTTTATTTCTCTTCAATCTATAAAAAGAAATTCAAGTAACTACGCAAGGCAAAGTTGGAAAACCTAACAGAAGAGTCACGTATTGTCCATGGTTTAAGGAAAGGTTTACTAGTCTACTTAATCAAGCTTAATAAGGTTGATTTGAAATAAAGGAGTAGAGTAGAAACTTTCCTAGATGAAGTAATACACTAATGTCTTCCTACTTGAATTGATAGAGATTCCTTCTAAAAGGGAAGTCAACCATGAGATTGAGCTTGTTCTAGGAACTGGATCTGTGTGGCAAAGTGACCTTATTGAGTGTCAATTTTTGAAGCCATAAAATTAAAGGAAATAGGTCAAGTAGCTATTAGAATAGGGATACATTAGACTTAGTAATTCACCATGGGGAGCTCCAATTCTATTTCAAAAGAAGAAGTGACTATGCCCTTCATCTTTGCATAGACTATCGCAACCTAAACCAAGTGATGGTAAAAAACAATTACCTAATTCCTAGGATTGACAAGCTACTTGACAGGCTTCAAGGAGCAAAAATATTCTCAAAAATTGACCTATGGTTCGTTTACCATTAAATTGGGATAAAAAAGAAAGACATTCCAAAGACTGCCTTCAATACAAGGTATGGACATTATGAATTCATTGTAATATCTAAAAGAGATATGAATTTAAGGAGGGTCATAGATGAAGATATCCATAAGTTTGAGAAATCAAAGAGAGACCGTTTCCTCATTGCATAGAGGTTGCCTCTTTAAATAGGCATATGGTTACATGAAGTACATTGTATCCAATCCAAATTGACTTGCCAACTTGGATCCTTATCTTTCCAACTCATCATCCCCATATCTCCACACTCTAAGAAGTAGCTCTTGGTATTACATTTTGCATACAATGAAGGCACCACTAATATATACACTCAAAAAAATATTTCAACACCTCCCTTTGTGCCATATTCAACTACTATAAGGTGATTAGGTGATTATGTGATTGATTTTAAAAATATTTATTGTCCCCCCCTCACTAGGTGCATTCTATGGCTACTACTAGTGGGCAGTTAGGCTATTTGACTCTTTGTCTTCTGTCTTCGATCTTCTAAAAAGGTGTCCTTCTATCTTTTTGTCTTGGTTATTTTCTTCCATGAAATTTGTTTGGCACAAACAAATTTATTAAGCTCTTCCCATGCTTCCTTTGTTGTTTCTTTAATGTTGATGTGATGGATCAAGCTTGGAGCAAGATGTAATGCAATCAAAGCAAGTGCTTTTTTATCTTTTTCTATCCATTTGCCAGTCACTTCTATTAGTGCATTATCACATATTATTGTCCATAAATTTTTATGCATAAGAAAGAATTACATTTGAGTTTCCCAAGTATGGTATTTTTCCTTTCCATCAAAATTTTCAATGCCATAGAGAATATTAAAGTTTGAGGCCATGGTTTGCAAAGAGGTCTTACCAAGTTTATGGCGATATTGAACATTGTTGTCTAACTCCAACATACACGAGATGCTTACATGCAAACAATTTTATACACTTTTTTGATTATCAGGTATGAGCTACCTTTCAAATGATTACATAGATTAAGTCAGGTAGCAATCAGTGTGAACAAGGCTGGAAATAGCCCAGTTTGAAGAGATAATGTGAATAGTGGCTATGTTAAATTGGTTTAGGTAAGAAGGGTATGGATAAGACTTAAGGAGAAAACAATTCAAATCATTGTAAGTGTGAAAGGAGCCTTACAATATTAAGGTTTAAACCTTTTTGCAAAAGAGATAAATGACTTAAAAGAAAATCTTATCTCGAATGAAAACATCATGTTGCAGTTGGTTAGCAGGTCTTCAAGTCGCAGTTGAGGCAACTGTGAGCAGGTAAGATGATGCACCCGCGAGGATGACACAACAAGTCCTTGAACTTCAGATGATGATGTCGACGTGGAGGTTCTTCTTGATGCTTACACTAACAGGCTCTCGATTCAAGATGCAATTGCTTCTATAGATCCATTACTAGTCACCCATTAACACACCAAAAGAGGCACACACTAAGTTATAAAATGTGGCTGGTTTAAATTCCATTTGGCTCTAATTTGGTGGGTAGAAGGATTTGATTTGAGGGGTTGTATAGTTAAAGCATACATCCTTACAACAAATAGCTCATTTGAGAATGCTTTTTGCAACTTAATCTTAAACAAATGCAGGCCTACTTGTTAAAAGGGGCTTTGAAACAACACTTGATGTAGAAGGTTACAACCACCTTGAAAGTAGTAGAGACAGGGGCTTGAATTCAACCCAACAATTGTGCTTTTATCTCCATAGACTGAGAGAGTCTAGAGATCATTTCATGTCATAGGATTGAGAATGAGGAAAGGAATGGGTGGAAGGGATACAAGAGAGGAGGATAATATGAAAGAGAATAGAAGAGGGTGTAGCTCTGATACACCATGAAAGATATATGAATTCAAGGAGGGTCATAGATGAAGATATCCATAAGTTTGAGGAATAAAATCTTCTTCCCTTTGTCTTTACTTGCAACACTTGTAGATGCACCTGAAGATGTAGGGCTACTCCTTAGGGCTAACTATAGATGTAGTCCCAAACGATGTTTTTGGTCCACTAAGGCTCCATGATTCTTGCTTTTCTTTTTGCACATAACTATCATAATCATGATCATCATCCAATGCATCACCATTAGATACATATCAACTGCTCATCTCATAAAAAGTAATATCCACACTCACTTTGAACTCACCTATGACAAGATTATAGTAATGATACCCTTTCTACTCTAAAGAGTATCCAATAAAAATACAAATTTCAATCTTTGGATCAAGCTTTTTTTGTAGCTCATCTAGCACATGAAGATATACAATACAACCAAACACTTTCAAGTGTGACACATTGAGCTTCTTGCCTATAAATAAATCTTCAGGGGTCATTCCATGAGCTATAGCACTGGGAGTTCAGTTCATAATATTGATAGTAGTATGAACAACTTCAAATCAAAAATATATTGGCATATTCTTTTCAAACATCAATGCCCATGCAACTTCTATAATATGTATATTTTTCCTTTTTGCAACCCCATTTTGCTATGGGGTATACTTGCAACTAAACAGTCTCTTTATCCCATGAGACCTCAAAAAGTCTCTAAGCTTGTTTGAGAGGTATTCTCCCTCTCCATCTGACCTCAAGCACTTAACTTTCAAGCTTGTTTCTGTTTCAACAACTGCCTTGAAAATTTTGAAGTACTCAAATATATCACTCTTTTCCTTCATGAAATATACCCATAGCTTTCTTGAACAATCATCAATAAACATGATGAAGTATTTGCTATCACCAAGAGATATATTTTTTGTAGGCCTCCAAACATCCATGTGCACAATAGCAAGAATATTTTTACTCACATCTCTATCATGTGAAAAAGATTGTATTGTCTGCTTACCAAGTTGATATGCTTCACATACTTTATGAATTTCTGCAACTCTAAAAGCAAGCAACCCTATAACCAACCCTTTGGACTGCATTAATTTTAGCCTCTACACATTTGCATGCCCAATATATTTGTGTCATATTTCAATTTTTGCAACCACTTCTTTTTCTTTAGCATATATAGCAACATTCATAATAGGAATTCTAGCATCTAAAGTGAATATGCGGCCAACCTTACTTTCTTTTGCGACCAACCTGCGCTTCTTCTACAAAAAAACATTTTGCATTAAATCAAATGTGTAACCCTTGCTCTACCATTTGGCTAACATATACTAAATTATTTGTGATTAATGACATATGTAATACATTTAATAGACTCTTTATCTAGAAATCATGTAAGTTGGGTGGCAATAATCATCACCCGTCTACACATAACCTAAATTTTGTAAATTCTGCATCTCTCTAAATCATTCAACATAACTGGTCATATGATAGATGTACCTAAATCAACATACCATACATCATCATGTGTTCCCTTTCTTATAATAGCATTCACCATATGCTACATAACAAATAGATGCTCATTTTTGTCTTCATTTTGCCATGAAGATGATGCATAGTTTCCTTACCACAATAATGACAAACAATACCAGAATTTCCAGAACCTCTATTTTGCCATCCACCTCTTCCTCTAGATCTCTCATTTCTCTAAAGTTTCATCAGTCTCATGAAACTTGCAGTTCACTAAACTGTTGATTTAACATGTTTTGTTGGTTATCACCAGTACATCTCATACCATAGTGGTAATGATGCATCTACTAATCATTTGGGATTTGATGGAGATTCCAGTGGTTTAGAGAGTTTGGATGATGAGCTTGGTATTCTTTCAGTCACAGGGCACTAGGTGTATAGAGAGCACATGGTAATGTAAAGGCTCCACTGAGTGATCCAATGTTATGTAGGTCTAGCAAGGCTAAGTATCCTATTAAAAGATTTCATTTTGAAGGTTATGCAACTCACCATTATGTTTATATGATAAAGGTGGTTGAGGATATTGAGCCCACTTATTTTGAGAATGTTGTTGGTCATGCTCATTGGGATGCAAGCATGGATGAGGAGATGACTACACTAGAAGCCTATAGGACTTGGAGTCTAGTACCATTGCCTAAGGGTAAGAAAGCTATTGGCTATAAGTGGGTTTGCATATGATTTTATTAGCAGGTATAAGGCTAGCCTAGTTACAAAAGGCTATGCTCAAACATATAGCATAGATTATGAAGATACATTCAATCCCGTTGCTAGAATGGCAACTGTTAGATGTGTGATTGCTTTGGTAGCAGCCAAAGGTTGGAGTTTGTAGCAAATGGATGTCATGAATGCCTTCTTACATGGTGAGTTACAAGAAGTATATATGGAGCAACTACATGTTATGAAGATTTAGAGTATCCCACATATGTGTGCAGGTTAAAGAAGGTGCTCTATGGGCTAAAGCAAGCACCTAGAGCATGGTCTAACAAGATCAAAGAGTATCTTGTCAATATTGGCTTTTATGTTTCTGATATTGATCACTCACTTTATGTGAGGAAAGGAGATGCAGGCTTAGTCATCATAGTCATTTATGTGGATGACCTAATTATTATAGGTAACAGTGACAATGGGATTGCCAAAGTTAAGGATCTTTTGAAGAAGAAGTTTTAGACGAAGGATTTGGGTGTGCTGAGGTACTTTATTGGTATTGAGGTGATAAAATGTGATGGTATATGGTTGTCCCAAAGGGAGTATGGCTTGGATACTGGATATGTTATAAAAGTATGGTATGACACCATGTAAGCCTCTTTTGGTATCATTGGAGCAAAATGTGAAGTTGCATGCTAATATTAGGGATGAGATAGAAGACCCTACTATATGCAAGAGAATAGTAGGGAGTCTTATTTACATGACTATCATGGGGCCAGACTTAAATTATGCTATGGGCCTCATCAGATAGGTTATGCACATGCCTAGAAATCCTCATTTGGATATATTTAGATGCATATTGAGGTATGTGAAGTCCACTTTGCATTATGGACTTTTTTATAAAGTAGTTGAGGATATACATGCATTTGGATACACAAATGCAAATTGGGATAGTAACATGTCTGATAGAACATCTACCAGTAGTGGATTCATGTTTTCCCTTAGTAGTGCAACAGTTACATGGAGCAGCAAAAAGAAACTTATAGTTGCTTTATCAAGTACAGAGGTTGAGTATGGAGGTGCCACTATGGCAACATGTGAGGTGATACGACTAGAAAAGTTATTGGGTGATTTGGATGTGCAGGGAGATGGTCTGGTTGTCATTCACTGTGATAACATGAGGATCATACAGTTAGCTAGGAACCTAATGTTCCATGCTAGGACAAAATACATTGAGGTGCATTACCACTTTGTAAGAGAGAATGTACTTCAAAGAGAGATTGACTTGGTATATGCCAACACACAGGATCAGCTAGTTGACATTTTCACAAAGGCATTGGGTGCAAATAAGCTTTGAAAGTTTTGAAGCTTACTCGGAGTTGCAAAGATACAATTGAGCTTGAGGGGGAGTGTTGAGATGGCAAGCTCAACATGTGTGGACATTGATGATGGATCACCTGGCTAGATGGGTCCATATATCTACACTTAGCACGTCGATGCTCATTATGATCCTCACATGGCCACTAAATTATCACTCATTATATTTAGTTTATTGCATCTACCTACGGTCGACATAGTTATGGTGTGTTGATTAATATAGTTAATTATGCACTGTTTGACTTAGAAGGCCACATTGTATCTTATCTATACTTTGTGTACATTGTATTGTATGTGAAAGAAGAATAAACTAGCAAGAAAACGTTTTGGACCATCTCTCTTCTTGTGTTCTTGAGTGAGCTT
Source organism: Lygodium microphyllum (assembly GCF_053477565.2). Classification (NCBI taxonomy): domain Eukaryota; kingdom Viridiplantae; phylum Streptophyta; class Polypodiopsida; order Schizaeales; family Lygodiaceae; genus Lygodium; species Lygodium microphyllum. Next base: position 8,683,790 of record NC_141141.1, read on the forward strand.
CCTTTTGTATGTATGTATGTTTGGTGCAGCAGCTCAAGCAAGTCCCTCCACCATGCGATTTGTGATAATATTGATATAGAGGACCTAAGCAGTGGGTGTAATATCTACCCTTAGTGGAGTTTTCCCACTATACCTCTAACCATTTAAGCATTAAAATGACTCCGTTCTAGGCCTTGTATGGACAAGACTGTCTTACTCCACTCAACTTCTTTGATCCAACAATGAGGATATAATCCTCCAATAAAATGATGGAGGAAATGGATGAGCAAGTTAAGGCCATAAGATAGGATATCCAAGCTACCAAGAATTGTCAAAAAGCCTACACTAAACTTAGAACACAAGAGCAAATCTTCAAAGAGGGAGGCGCAAGAAGCTAAGTCAGAGATACTATGGACTCAACAAGATTCTCAAGTGTCTAGGGACCAATGCCTACAAGTTGCAACAAGTCAGAGATACTATGGACCCATCAAGAAGCTAAGTCAGAGATACTATGGACCCAACAAGATTCTCAAGTGTCTAGGGACCAATGCCTACAAGTTGCAACTTCTTGAGCACTTAAAGATCCACAAGGTTTTCCATGCTAGTCTAGTGAAAGCTTATGTACCTAACCCCAATCATATGTTAGATGATAAAAAAATTATAATACCAAGCCAAGGAGTCATTGAGCTTCAACTAAGATAATTCTTGATGTAAAGGAGAGAGTCAGGAGTAAAACTTCAAGGGTCTGTCTTGTTTAGTGGAAAGACTATCCTAAACAAAATGCCACTTGGATTGACAAGGAAGACTTAACTAAACAATATCCTTAGTTTCTTTTGAGATAAGGAAATATTGATTTCTCTAAGGGGGAGAGAATGTAACAACTTTATCAAAATTTAAAAAATAAACACCATCAGCATCATTGCCACTGTCGCTCCATGGTTTTGATCACTTGAAAGCGTGCTTGCTACTCAATAAGTATGATATCGTAATCTCAAAAAGTTGGCTCAATGAGGCACTGAATTAGCATAAAGAAAGAGAGGAATTGATCATGATCAAGTACTGCACATGGCAGTTGTAAAGCTTGCTGAGAGAAATGCTAGTAAGAAGCCTATATAAAGAAAGGGTATGATCAAGAGGGGTTGGAATGTGCGAAGGCAATAAAGAAAGAGAGAAATGAAGTGAAAGAGGTAAAAGAGAAGGTGGGATATGGAGAGAGAGAGGAAGGTAAAACAAGGTGAGATAGAGATAGGGGGTCATGACTACCACTTTTACTCAAGGGATGTGCATCAATTCACACATATGTTCATAGTATGAAGATTCTTTCCCCATTCCATTGAACTACTTGTCATTCCCTTTGCCCTATTCACCTACTCTAGAGTAACACCCATCCATCTCTAGCAATTCCTTCCACTCTGTGTCATCACCACATTGCTCTTATCCTATTCCGTATCCATGAAATAATGTCTCAAATCCTTTAGAGATATTGCCATAATCTCAACACTTAACCCACCCCTTTAAACCAAAGTTTTTGATCCCTTAAACCCCATTCGCACTCCCCTCGTATGTGTCTTCCTAGTTCTATGAGCCCTGATTTGAATTTCAAGACTAGAGAAGGAGGAATTCAAGGAAGTACTGACAATGGTGCCCCTTAAGCAAAGAAGTTCAGAAGCTGGATGTGAGATAGCATACGCAAACTATGCCCCCATTCTGCAACCTCAGGTCCAAGTAATTCCTTTGCCTTTGTAGCAAACATGTTAATAAAAATATAGTTAGAAAAGAAATTGTGTTAAGTAACATAAGCTATTAGGTAGTCAAGGATTCTTTTGGATGCCCAAGACGTCAAGTAGAAGGGCTAACACTAGGTGCTTAGGAGGAAATTCGACTTGAATTATCCCCCAATAATGGCACCTTAGTCATCATGCCCAATCTTAAATAAATCAAATATTTTTTAAATTAGAAATGAATTATGAGTTTAGATAATTCAAATACTTCCTTACTAGAGATGGGGTATGGGATATTTAGTTTTGAAGAGATATTTAAAACAATATTACTAGGATAGGTAAGCATCTTGTGAAGGCTAAAGGCTTAGCAATTAATCTTTAGGAAATAGAACATGATACTTAAAACAAGGCATTTTTGTTACCTATATGGGAATAACTCAATTAAGAAGACCCTAAATTCATGACTCGAGACTATGGAACCTAGATTGTAATCTCAAGGGGCCTATATAGGCACTTATGCACAAGATCCTTTTCTTGTTGTATTGAAAAACTCTCTGAACAAATATTTATGATTTTCTTAAAAGGGGAATACTTAAATACATGTTAAATCTATGATTAAGCACACTATGCCTCCCCTAAGGATAGTTGCATGGGCACTAGACCAGGGGAGCCATAATTTTTTGCTCTAGATTGCTAGAACCGGCATCAGACATGAGAGGTCTCTCCATAGGGACCCATCATAGGCTAAGAGGCACCAAGGAGCCAAGGGGGATATTGTTGTGATTCCTTGGGTATTATAGGACTAGCTACCCCTTCCGAGCATGGGTGGATCTCTTGGAAGGCCCAATTCTAGCATGTAGGCAACTTGGTAGTTTTATTTTGGCCTTCAGACAAAGTTTGAACATGGACTAGAATAATTATTAAAATAAAAATTAAGTAAATATATTTTCTTTTGGAAATATTATTTTTCTTTGTATTCCTATCCGTGTTAATTTACAAGAAGGAATATTATTTTAATGGGTAATTAAGAAAGTTGGTTGCTATATGTCAAATTAAATCATGCTATGAATAATTAGCAAACTAGAGAAAACCCTAGAGGAAAGTGGGTGACTAGATCTCTTGGTAGGGTGGTCTCGGTTTGCCAAGAGGCTTCTGTCACAATTTGAGCATTACATTAAGCAAGTCTAGGAAGAGTCGAACATTGACTATCTTAGCATGTTGTCATTAGAACCCAACCAATGCCGTTTTAGGAGGTAGAGTGAGACTTTATCTTATGGGTAGAGGGGTCAACACATATCACCCCCCTCGTTTCTCACTCTCTTTAAACCAACTGCGACAATGGTTTGATTCAACTCGAAGAATAATAGCAATGTAGTCACCTTAAAGGCGATGATGCTAGATGGTTGATGGGAGACAATAGCATTTAAATTAGGTTCTTGATTTCAAATTGATCCTTGTGGGATTGAGTTGGAGATTTTCTTATGGAGTAGACTCAAATAGCTCAAGATTACAAATATATAGTTATTCAAACGAGTTCAAGACAATAGTAGTCTTGATTACTTCTTAATGGGCTACTAGTTCAAGCATGCATGGATGCCTTACCTTCAATGAATAAAAAAGTTAGAAAAAGCTCGATTAATCTCCAAGCCACTCAAGATGCTAGTCTCTTTTAGCACCACATTGGTAAACTTAGGTAAATCCATGGACTAACTTTTAGTGAGTCCATTCACATTGATGACCCATCCTTTGATCCTTTGGTCTATATACCCTTGTGCCCTAATGTAGACTCTCTTAATTTGACCCCTTAACCCCATCAAAACCTTAGCATAGTGGTCTATCACCTACTATTAGCACTACGATCGAGCTGTCATATGGACCGAGTCCACTCATGAACCTTATCCTGACATTACACCCCTCTTTTGGAAGAGTTTTCATCCTTGAAATCAAATATGAAAAATCACGTCTTAAGTACAATAATGTTCTCCTAAGTAGAAGCTTTTCTAGGTCTATCTTTTCACTTGACCAAAGCTTGATTTCGAATATGATGACATGTATATTGCTCATGGAAATCCAAGATCTGTTTTGGTTCATGAGGTTGGATTGATGGTTCAATAATTTCTACTAACACTCCTTGGTCCATCGAACTATCATCACATTACTAGGTTGCCTTTGCAATTAGCTAATATGAAAGATTGGATGGATTTCACTGGAGGATGATAGATCTAATTTGTATACAACTTCATCAATACGTTGAAGAATTGTAAATGGGTCATTATTGTGGAGATAACTTAGGAATTGTTCTAGACTTCAAGCTTCTTAAATATTTCAAAACACGTAAGTAGGCCTTATCACCTTTTTTAAAAGTGACATGTGTCTGTGTTTTTATGCATATTTCTTATAATGGTCTTGAGCTTGCTTAACATTCAAGCATGCTACTTTTAGCACATCAAATGATCTTGAAAGAAGTCCGTGACATGTTGGATTTTTTCATTGGCTAGTCCTACCGTAATTAGTGATTGAGGTCAAAATCCATACACAAGTATGAATGGATTAAACCCTATAGTCACATCCTTAGCACTATTGTAAGCAAACTCTAATATGGGCAAATAATATTTCCAATTATTGCTTACATATGCTCATAGCATATCTTCTAGAACTTGGTTTACCCGTTCAATTTGCCCATCCATTTAAGGGCGATTCGTGGTATTTAGATTAAGCATTGTATCTAACCTTTTGAGTACAACTCTCCAAAAATGGCTATTAAACTTTTGATCTCGCAATCACTTTTATGATATTGGATGGCAATCCATAGAGTTGATAAATATTCTCCACAAATAGCTAGGCTGATCCAAGAGTTTTAATAGTTATCTTTGTTGGAATAAATCTACATATCTTAATGAGTCTATCCACTACTACCCAAATGGCATCATGGTCACAATTGGTAGTATGAACTCCAATAATAAAATCAATAGAGAGAGTTTCCAACTTGCCATTAGAAATCTCTAAAGGATGTAAAAACCCACCTATCTTTAAATGCTTAGCTTTATTCACTTGACACTTTTGGCATCGAATAACATATTTCTCTATAACCTTATGCATTCTAGATCAATAAAAGTGTTTATGTACATGGACGTAGGTCTTTCGTATCCTTGGATGACCTACACTAGGATTATCATGACACTCATAAAGAATTTGGCATCATGTATTTAAGTCCAAGGATATACATAATTGACCTTTGTGAAGTAAGTACCCTTCATCAATGGTGAAGTTCTTTCGTCGATTTGTTAAAGAGGAGCCTTGTGTGGTAATCACATGTTATGAATGAGTTGGTTAGGGATCCCTTTTTTAAACCATATTCCACATCTTTTCATAAAACTCGGATTTGCTTCATAGAGATCCTAATGGATCACTCTTCAATATTGGAAATGAGAGAGTGTCAATCTCAGATATTCTACTTAGAGCATTAGCTACACCATTATATTGACCCTTGCAAAATTGTAGAATATAGTCAAACTCTTGCAGAAATTCAGTCCATCAAGCCTTTCTTCCTTTCAAATCTTTTTGGCTAGTAAACCATTTGGTACTCTCTTGATCAAATACTACCTCAAACAAAGCTCCATACAAATAATGCCATTATTTTTTCAAAGTATAAAAATTTGCATAGAGCTCATGTTCATAAGTAGAATAATTCTCCTAAGCCTTATCTAGCTTTTTACTTTCAAAAGCCACAGGTCAATTCTCTTAGAGGAGTATGGCTCTAATGGCTATGGCACTAGCATCAATTTCTACCACAAATGGTTTGTGTGGATGCACTATATCTAGGATTGGAGTACTAGCAATATCTACTTTAAGTTTATTAAAATTTCATTATTGTTTCTTACCCAAAGAGAAAGTGTAACCTTGATCTTTTAATTGATTTGTCTCATAGGAACAACTTCTTACCATAATCTTTGATAAAATTATGATAAAGTCTTGCCAAACCAATGAGTATTTGTAACTCCTCTAAATTTGTAAGATGAGGCCATTCTAAGATAGTTTGATACCTTCTTCAAATATGATATAGCCAAGGTAGTGAACTTCTGTCTTAAAATTTTTAAATTTAGTTTCCTTAGCATAAAGTTTGTGCTATCCAAGCAACTCAAAGACTAAATGAAGATATTCCCAATGATGTTCTTTAGAACAACTATAAATAAGAATATCATCAAGAAAAACAGCTACAAATTTTTGGAAATATGGATGTAAGACACTATCCATAAGTGTCATGAATGTGGTAGGAGCATCAGTTAGACCAAAGAGCATAACCAAAAACTCATAATAGCCAACACACGTTCAAAATGTAGTTTTGGATACATCCTCCATGCATGTACATACTTGTTGGCATCCAGGCCTCAAGTCAATCTTTGTAAAGTATCGTGCTCCTTTAAGTTGATCAAATAACTCGTCCATTTGAGGAAGTGGATACTTATTTTTATGGTGATTGCATTTAGACCATGATAGTCTATGCACATATGCATGGGCCTATCCTTTTTCTTCACCAACAATATTAGCGAAGCCCATGAAGAAGAACTAGATTGAATAAATGCTCATTGGAGATAATCAATTAGTTGCTTCTCCACTTCGCTAGCTTCACTAGTACTAAGTCAATAAGCTAGTTGAGTAATGGGTTTACTTCTTGGTAAAACATCAATATTATGTGTTACATTACATTCAGGAGGTCAACGTGGAGACAAATTTGGAGGAAATACATTGTTGTATTTGTTAAGCAGTTGGCACATCTTATTATGTACATGTGGTAGAGAATGAGAAGAAGAGTTTGTAAAAGAATGTTGTAGTGAGGAATTCTCTTTTAAATAGAGAGAGTATACACTTAATTTATCATTGGATTCTAGTAAAGAAATGTCTACAACATCATTAATAGAAGACAAATACTTACATGAAGAAACCAAGGAGGAGGACAATACAAAACAAAAATAGACATCTTCTATTTCATTATGTTTAGTTGTACATATAAGAGGAAATGGTAGAACATTCTCCTCACCATGCAACAAAACATGCACACCATTTTTCTCAAGTGCAATAGTGTTATGTTGATAACTATGTTTTAATGAGTCACCCAAATTGTACAACCATTCTCAACCTAATGCCACATCTACCCTAGACATGTTCATAACTTGAAAATTTATTTCATAATATATCCTTGCACTTCTAATGTAACACAATGAACTCTTGTATCCCACACATTCTCGTTATCTCCATTCATGAAAGAGATGACATAAGCATGAGTACTAGGTACCTGGAGCAAACATAGCTTCCTAACTAATGTATAGTTATGAAGTTGTGAGTCACTGAGTCAACCCATCATCCATAAGAATACACACTCATCATCTATTTATTGTATCATCCATTCAAACCAAGTTGTGGGGGGCAAATATGGGCTACTATGGTACAACAGTCAAGCAACACTCATGCTTATCAATTTGATGGCCAACTTGTACAACTAAGTATTTAGAACAGGTTTCCAAAGAAAGCATCTACACCATGTGCACTAGTTTTTCCTTATTCTTCTTCTTATCAAGCTCATTGCCTTTTAGTTTTGAACAATTCTTTTTTCCATGAGGGCCTAAGAAATTGAAGCATAACTTCTCCTTCACGCTCTTGCAAGATCTTTGCTTGAGAGGGGCCCTCTAATCCCTTTGGGCTTTGTAGTATTTTCCTCTTTGGACATTGCATTGAACTTTCTCTTCTCTACTTATATCGATGTAGTTTTTGAACATGTAGATGCATGTGCAAATGTTTTCCTATCTAACATACCATAAAAAATCCATGCACTCTTGATGGCTTCTTCTAGAGTTTTAGGATATTACGTTTTCACCTTGGCCTTGTACTCATTGTCCAAGTCTCAAATGAATCCTCTAACCTGAAAATCATCTACGCTATCAAGTTTGAGAATGATTTCTCCATGTTTGGGGATGTACTAAGACCCTCCATCCGACACTTATCCTAGGTAGTCCAATTTCAATCCTTTTCATTCTCAAGAATAATTTTCTTTCGAAACATTTCCTCAAACTTGGCCCATATCGTAGGACGAGTAGTGGCATCTTGTAGGCCTCGCCCTCAAGACTCATCCACCACTTGTAGGCCTTGCCCTCAAGTGTGATGCTTGCCTCAAGGGCTCTAACTAAATTTGGGGTATGAAATAATTGATGCAAGTCATTTAACTTTTGTAAAAAAGTGTTGACTATATCCTTATTATGATCTCATTCCTCTCCTTGAAACACAAGTACCTTCATTTTCTTTAGCATATTATTAACCTCATGTGTGTTGAGAGAGTTAAAGGCCGTTGATGGAGTAGCACAAAGAGCAACTCCATCTTCAAGAGGCATACCTGGGATGCCCAAAGCTTGTTATTGTACCAATTTCTTTCAAAGTGTCGAGATTTATGTAACATTTTCATTGAGAGCAATAAATTTTTTCTCATAGTGCCACCGTGTGAGCCGCTAAAGTACCAAATTCTCCCTTGTCCATTAGTTCAAATACATCTAAATCATTCATAATTTCATCTCATGCACGTTTACAAGCTCATCATGTAGTGAATGTGAAGTTGAGGACATGGTGTAATGCTTGAAACTAAGAAAATTTATTGCTTACCCTTAATATCTTCACAATGGTGCAATTCACAAATCTAGAATGTCGTAGAACTCCATAGGCATTGTATGCCAAAAGGTAGATGAAAGGTCACTTGAAAATCTATTTATCTTCCCAATCAGGCTTTTGAACTTCTTTTGTTATTTGGAGCAACTCCAAGCCTTAACGTAATGGCTAGTTGCCTTTTAGTTAAGTGTACTTGGGTGTAGATAATAGTGGGATGGGTGATCTCTTAGGAAGTGTTGTCTTCAAGCAAATAGTTCCATGTTATGTGTAGCCAATAGTGCCAATAGCAAAGGCTTTGTAGCCTCATTGCCAAGTTCTATGCCTTGGTCAATACCTTAGTCATATGCTTTTGCATAGTACCTGACGGGGAGTTATAGCATTGGGCGACTGCTATTGAACGGTGTCATGAACTCCCTAATCTTTTGCTACAGCCTTGCTCTAATACCACAGTCAAGCACATGTGGATGCCTTGCCTTTAGCAATCACATAAAAGTTAGAAAAAGCTCAATTAATGTCCCAACCACTCAAGTTGCTAGCCTCTTTAAGCATCACATTGGTATCTTTATGCAAATCCATGGACTATTTTTAGACCCCAACTTTTAGTGAGTCCATTCGTACTAATTACCTATCCTTTGACCCTTTGGTCCAACCCTTGTGCCCCAATGTAGACTATCTTTTGACCCCTTTTCCCCATCAATGCCCTAGCATAGTGGCCCATTACCTACTATTAGTGCTATGATTGAGCTATCCTATGGATGGTGTCCACTTAGGATCCTTGTCTTGACACTACTAAAATACATGCTATTGATGTTCATTAGATAGGAATGTTATATTTACTAAAATCATCAAGGTTTTGTGTTAATGTAGCCAAACTACCACCAACATAATCCCATCTACTTTAATAAAAGCTAAAGATGAAAATTTGAGTAGCCATAATGTATTTATAAGAAAAAGAGTCATTATCTATTTTACAAGTTATCTTACTGTTGAGTGTTGAAATGACTTGTTTTTTGGCTGATTTTTGTTGTTTTTGAGAGCTGAATGGTTGATTTTATGAGATGATTGATTGATTTAGAAGTGGTTTGAGAAAGTTTTGGATGATATTGATTGTGTTTTGGAAGATCATGATGTTTGTTGGTGGTTCTGTGATGTTCTGATAGGTTCTGATTGGTTCTGTATACCTTCTGTTTTGTTCTGTTTTGGTCTGTTTTGTTCTGATTGTCTTCTGTAAGGAGGGAAGGAGTATTGATTAATGAAGAATGAGATATTGTGAAAGTTTATTGAATGGTTTGTGAGAGTTTGGAATGATTTGAGAGTGAGTGATGAGGTTTTGATGACCTTCTGTAGGTCTTCTGTAGGTCTTCTGTAGCTGTTCTGTAGACTGTTCTGCTTCTGTTCTGTTCTGTACTGTAGCTGTTCTGTAGACTGTTCTGTATGCTTCTGTAAGTGTTCTGTGGAATGTATGTGTGACTTCGGGAAAAGTTTTCTATCCTTGGAAAGAGGTGAATACAAGTGCAAAAGAGCTGAAGGAAGTGGAAGAAGTAGCTGCTGAAGACTCAAGAGAAGACTAGAATAAAGTGACAGTAGTGAGCTATGAAGAGACACTGTAGTGGCTCTGGTGACCCTTCATATTAGACATACCTCTTGGGAGGGGTATCCACGACCTAAGAGTTATTATTGAGAGTAATTTTGAGAGATTGTAGTGAGGATATGATGTATTATTGATAGAGTGAGAGAGAGAGAGTCAGAGATAGCCAATTCTACTCAAACAGAGTGATTGTATATGAGAGATTGAGAGAGAAGACTATGAAGATATTGAAGATGAATACTATGTGATGTTTTTCCATTCAAGGATGGTGTATTTCTTTGATTTCTTTGTTCTATTGATGGATTTTGTGAAGATGTTGAAGAATATGGTTGATTCTATTAAAAACCGTGGGAGATTTACATGATGCTGCATGAAGATTTGTTGTGCCTGGTGTTCTTTTCTTCATTGTGACAATATGAAATATGAAAAACAAGCTTGTTGATGTTACAAGATAGATTTTCTTGCAAGAGAATTCCCTTTTCCTTGGTGTTCCTCTCGGGGCTTCATGTTTTTGGTGCGCAGCCGGGGAAACTTGCCATCAACAAGCACCAAAAGAGGCTGAAAATGAAGGAATTGGCATTGCCAAGAAGAGAAGAATTCAATGGATGTTTGTAAAGTTCCTTCTTCCACTGAAGATTTGGAATTTCTCATAATCAAAGCCACTTTCCACAAGAAGTTCATCCCACAATGGCGGAAACACATCACCATCATGATGCATGCTCTATGTGGTGGACAGTTTCCTCTTCCTATTGAAGCAGCAGAAACTTGCATCTTGGTGGCAAACTGTTTGGGAACAAACTGAAGAACAGAAACAGAGAGAATGAACATCCATGGAAGATTTGGCATTCATTGAGAAGTTTCCAGACAACATCAAGTGGGAGATTGTGAAGAAGCTTTAGGAGTCTTGGTCTGTAGAGGTTCACAGGGACAAGAAGGAAAAGAGTTGGAATTTGTTCGTGGATGCTCAATAGCAAGATACATGGGATGCTTGGTGTACTGATAATCTTCTGTTTGTTCAATTAGCAACCCACTGGAAGTTGGTAGACAGAGTGTTTTTCACAACATACACTATTGAAACCATCAGAAGCTGGCATTACTATAATGATGGCACCACCACAATGCTCAGACGTATGCATTTTGACACCTTCAGAACCGAATACCTTCCTCTGTGCAGTGGCATGAAAGCAGAATTCAGGGACGTGGAAAAGAAAGAAGTAGAAGAAATGTTGGCAAGAGAGTCCTCCAGAGACTGAAGCCTTCTGTTAACCCTCTGTGGAGCACTAACAACATAGTGGAGCCAACCCCCTGATGAATGACGCAATAAAAAGGCAAGCGTTAGAACGAGTCCAGAGGTACGTGAGAAGAGAAAAAGCAAAAATCAAGGCTGAGAGCGAGCTCGCAGCAGAAGCCGCCTTTGACGCCCTTGCGGAACTCTTTACAGAAGTCCCAATGGCACATCAAGCCCTTCCTCCTCCTGCTGGAGGTCCACTTCCAAGCCAGATCCGTCCTGGAAATATTGATGACAGACCAGCGAATGTAGTCCCATTGCCAGTTTTTAAGGGAGAGTACAATGAAGACCCCGATCTTCATGTAGCAGAGTTTATGGTAGCATGTGTGGCTAACAATGCCAGAACCCCTGAGCATTGGTTAGCAATATTCCCCGCCACTTTCAAGGGCGCGGCGTTTCAGTGGTATGAGAGACAAGCAGCAGGAACTTTTGGCACATGGGACGACCTGAAGTTGGCCTTCCTCACTAAATTCAGGCGTGAAGGTTTTGAAGAGCGGATGAGAGAGGAATTTATGAACCTAAGTCAGTCCTCTGGAGAAAGAGTGGAAGCCTATGTCTCACAAATGGAATCCATCCTGAAGAGATGGACTAACCATAATCTGGATGATGGCATTCAGAAGGGAGTGTTTCTCAGAGGATTACAACCAGAAGTCCGTAAGTTTGTGGAGCTACAAAGACCAGCCACCCTGCAAGCTGCAACAGAAGGTGCAAGACTGTACGATGAAGTGGAAGCTCGATTGGCGATGAATTCAGGAAGAGGAGTCCTACCTCCTCTGATGCCAGGAATGATGTACCCACCAAATGCAGTTCCAAGGACTGTTCCCTATCCCTACCAACAGATGCCCCCGATATCACAGTACAGTGCACCAAATCCACAGTGGCCACAATCCATGCCTCAAATGGTGGTTCCACCACAACAACCATGGTCTCAATCAATTTTCTCAATGCCAAATCAGCAGCAACAGTGGAACCCTACCAACTGGAGTCAATAGCCAACAGTTCAAACAGGAGCCCTGAATCAGAACTAGAACAGAGACCCCTCTGTACCAGCCCAACCCATTTATGCAGTGATTACAGAGACTCCTCAAAATCCTCCTGCCAGTACGTCCGGAGGAGAAAGCTTGAAGGATTATTTATCCAACTCAGTTGCAAACATCAAAAAGGAGTTGATGGATGTGATCACAGAGCAACTACAGACGTTGAAAGTGAACACAGCAAGCATATCCAATGTTGCAGGAGCAGGAAGAGATGTGATGTGGTCAAATACTTGGTGTGGTAAGTGTCATCAAGCAGGTCATTTAGCCACTGAATGTACACGAAAACCAACAATCCCTGGAGCCTTCTGTTCCTACTGTTTGCGGAAGAACCATACAGAGGACATTTGCTCTCTGAAGGAGATGCATGATAGGAGAAGAAAGGAAGAAGACGCAAGATTTAACTTGTTGGAATCCAAAATGACAACACAAGATATTGGACCCAAGCCTAGAGAGTTTGGTCCTAATTTCGGACCCAGAAGATTTTCCTCTCAAAGTTATAGAGGAAGACAGTCTGGCGGTGGTCCGAGATCAGAAGTGGAGTGTTACAGATGCGGAGAAAAGGGCCATATCTCACCAAATTGTCCAAATCCTCGAAGGTCAGTGGATTACAAGCCCTTATGTAGTCGATGCAAAGGAGAAGGCCACACTGCAAAAGACTGTCCAAGCCCAGCCCCAATGAAAAACAGTGCTACTGATAGTCCGTCTAAGGCCCAAGAGCCTACCTCCAATTTGGTAGAATTGGAAGTTGCTACCATCACGCGTGCAAAGCAGAAGGAACCACCTGTCCAGAAAGAGAATAACCCTCCTGCCAGAACAGTGAAGTTCAATCTTCCACCAGAAGAACAGAACAGAACAGAGCCTAACAGTGCCGTACAGAGCCCTACAGTGCCACAGAGAGTTACAGAGACAGTTACAGAGACAGGACCAGAGGTCCAGGAGACAGAAGAGGAGGAAGCGCCACAAGTGGCAGAAGAAGTTCCTGTAATTCCTCTGATGGAAGAAAGAGGGAAAATGAAAATGGGTGTTGCCCCATTCCCTAATCGGTTAGAGAAGCCAGTGGATCCTATTAAGGAATACGATCTAGTTAGAGATCTAGATACCTTTAAACCAAACCTCACATTCCGACAATTATTGATGTTGTCCCCTAGTTGCCGGAAAAGGTTCAAAAGTATACTGACAAAAAGACGTGGTTTAAGGATTGCTCCCTCAACAGCAACAAAGCCCAACAAGGCTCCAGAGCCTGTAAAAGAAGTGGATGTAGCTAATGCTTTCCTAGATCCAGGTACTCCAGAGACTGGTGTGTGGATAGAAGGCTGTTTCATTGCAAATGCACTGATTGATGGAGGCTCGTCAGTGAACGTTATGACGGATGTGACAATGAAGGATCTAGGCCTACAAGGTGTGCAACCCACCCAATGGCTCATCAGACTGGCGGATCAGAGTAGAATCAAGCCTTTGGGCATTCTTCCATATGTGAAGACTACAGTGGCTGGAAAAGATTATTGGCTAACCTATCTGGTGGTGAAGCCAAATTCTTATGGTACATCCTATCCTCTGTTACTTGGCAGACCATGGCTTTTTGAAGCCCGAGCAAGGACGGATTGGTTCAAAGGGACCTTGACCTTGGGTAGAGGACCCAACAAAGTGGTGCTGAAACTGTATGGTTCTCAAAAAGGACATGGATCCACCTCCTTGGAATTATCTTCTGACTCCCCTAATGAGGCTACAGATGGAACATCAGCAGATGAAGATGCTGTCAAACAGATCCTTCCCAAGAAAACAGTGGCACATTCTTTAACAGTGGATACTGTAAGCCGACTTCCAAAAGATGCAAAGCCGTTATCAATGGGTGAATACTTCCTGCTTGAATCAGGAATGCCTTCTGAAATCACTTCTGACAGTGAGATAGAAGCATGGATGTACTGCTCTCCATGTTACATGGCCACAGCAGAAGCAGAAGCAGAGACAGAGACAGAGGTAGGAGAGGACATAGAGAATCTGTTCTTCTGTTACAGAGCTCCTACAGAATCAGAGCACATAGATGTGCCTAAGGTTTCAGCACTATTAGGAGAGACATTAATGGGTTCATTGGTGGATGGACTCGATGCTTTATTCATCGGCTCTCCAGCGCTCTTCGTCTCAACGTCCTTGGGGTCCACAACCACCTATAGCTGTTGTTGTTTTCGATGTTTCCTTCTCTTTTTCTTGGTCCGTAAAGGTGCATCTCTCAACGACTCAGGACCCTGGACTAGGTCAACCATTGATGTGCTTGGTTGGGCCTCAACATTCTCTTTCTTTAGTGTGTCTTTACGGGACATGGCCTTGGCCTGCTGAATAGCCTCACTAGGTTGTGAGAGCACAACTACCTCCCTTTTCAGAGAGTCTAGCCCTTCAACCAACTCCCTTGTGTTTAACTCCTCCAGCCTAGGCTTTAGGCACTTTGAAAGTACTGGAGTTGTCAACGAAGTTGGTTGTGACGCCTCCTTCATAGGTAAATCACTAAGGACACATTCCACAAGGGGCATGGTCACGACCAAGGGCTGTGACTGTCGTGATTTCTGATTGGAAGTAGTGGTAGCTAGTTTAGTGGGCTGGCTACCCTTGGTGGATTGCGATGTCGAGTCCCTAAGGCGATCGGAAGTGGATATGTCTTTTGTTGCCCTTTGAGCACTCATCTGTGCAGATCGAGCATGAGTTGATCTAGTCACATCAGGTTTCTTAGGCATATCCTCGGGCCGAGAGCTACAAATGGTGTCATGTCCCACCTCTTGGACATTTGGAAGCTTAGATGGAGATAGAGATTGGAGTTGAGCGGTCGCCATTGACGACCACTATTGTGCTTCCTGTGTCCATTTGGAAAAAGAGGATGTAGGAGATCGGGGGCTCTTGGGTGGACTTGGCACTGGCTGAATGATTTGCTCGTGGCTGTTAGATGATTTTGCTATTTGCTCTGTTGAGCATTTACCCTTGCCATGAGCAATGTTGTGCCTATGATGCCTGCTATCCTCTTGGGGAATCAAAGGCTCCTTGGCACTAGTGACTTTTGCATATCCTCAACGATTACACGTGATGTTTGCTTGTCAAGCAAGATAGGCTGAGGATCTACCCTCCAATTGGTCCCATTGGGTTTCTTAATTTCGACCATGAGGGGCTCGGTCACTCCACTGTTTTTGACTTGAGCCTTGGTCTTTCGTTTAGATGTCCTCCTATGCTTCTTTGCTTTTGATGCACTCTGGCCTTCAGCTGATAGAGGCGGTTTATCAGGGGGTTTTGGTACCCAAATCCATCGATTACCTACATAATACCCTTGAGCACGTAGCAACGCTTTGGATATCCATCGCGGCGTTGTGCTGACCCTCCATCGATGCCTACGTCTATAAGGCTTGGGCTTCTTTTGGGGTCTTCTACGATATTTGTAAGTCCAAAGCCCGTCCTTGGCATTGTCTCTTGACCTTCTTGGTTCAGGCATGGCCTCACTCACTAGCTCTCGTTGTTTGACCTGTGCTTGTATTAACTCTTCCAACAAGTCCTTGCTCTCGTTAATGGGCTTGACTGTTACGTCAGCACTTTCCTTGCCTTTCCCTCGAGGTTTGCTGAGGTCACCCTTGCTAAAGGTCGTGACTATCCTCACACTCGGTAGTGTCAGGTGTATCCTCTGTGCTACATAGTCAGCCTCACACTTGGTCGCCTTTTTGAAGGGCCTTCCTAGGAGGGTTTCTTTCTCGCAGCTAGCACTATTTGGAGGAACATGAAATAGGATAGGCAAGCTTTCCGTTTCAATTGTTGCAAGGCACTTCCCTATGAGTGCTTGTGGGTGTCCCCCATAAGGGCTAAGAGTTGCACTAGTCGGTGTGAGCTCTGGTTGGGCTAGTAGGGTCCATGATTCATAGGTCAAGATATTAAAATCTGCTCCTTCATCAATTAGAGCATCAATAGTATGCTCTCTTTTCGCAGTGAGTTTGACCCTAAGATAAGCAAGTGGTACTATATCTTCATCTTCCGGGTCTTGGCTTGTAAATTTAAGCCTTCTGATAAATGCCCTTGAGTTCTCAACTGCACAACCAGATGTGGATTCTCCACTGATGTCTTGGGTCATCTGTGCAGTGTTGCTCAAGGTACATCTCTCGTTAGGACTGTCATATCTAGTCATTCTCGCTATTGTAGCTTGATGTTGTTGCTTTCCGCTTTGACTAGATGCATCCCGAATACAACACGTATGTGTTTTTGCAGTGTGACCTTCTTTTCCTTGTTGGCTAGATGGGCCCATTGAGGTTCTAGGGTCTCTGTTTGTCTCTATTTGGGTACGGGCTTTTGGTTGCTCTTTTGCAAGTCCATGCTCTTGTAGAGCCATTACTACACTAGGGTCTGTTTTGAAGGACCTATCACGGCGCGTGTTCTCTCTCCAACCTACTTGGGGGAGGTGCGGAGGGGGGCCCCTCTACGGGGGTCCGGGGGGCAGTCCCCCTCGGCCCGCAGGGCCGTTACGGTAAAAGCCATGCACAATTTGAAGGACCGTTTATAGCCAAATTTTGAACTACTTGCTCTAAGTTTCAGCCTAGTGATGGATCTGTGATGTGCCTTTAGCTCTACGTGGTCTTTGGGGTCAACTTTGGGGTTTAGATGCGTCAGAATTTGTGTTCAAGATACCTGTCCGATTTTGACAGTTTTTGGTCCGATTCTAAGATGTCCAATTTTCAGGAGTCCGATTATCAGAATTGGACGTCCGATTTTGGGTTGGTCCGATCGGCCTAGTGGTCCGATTTTGGTCATGTTCGATTCTGGGAGTCGGATCAAAAAGTGGTCCGATTTTCAAAGTGGTCCGATTCTGGGAATCGGATCGGACAGGGTGGTCCGATTTTGGGTGGTCTGATTTTGAGCTGGTCCGATTCTGGGACTCGGACGGCCTGGTCCGATTCTGAGTGGTCCGATTATGGACTGGTCCGAGTGTCCGAGTGTCCGAGTCGGTGGACTGGTTGGTCCGAGCGTCCAATTCTCAAAATCTGACGGGTTGGTCCGAGTGGTCCGAGTGGTCCGAGTGTCCGAGTCGAACAGGTTGGTCCGATTATGGACTGGTCCGATTCTGAACTAGTCCGATTCTAGGACTCGGACGGCCTGGTCTGACTACCGGCCGATAGCCTGCGAGTTGCACGTGATGCTTCTAGACTGACGTCTACTACACCCAATCGGCCAGCACCTTCCAGATAGGTACAAAACACTACCAGAAAGTGCCAAACATGCCTAGAATCACTATGGTGCTCGAATCAAATGGCACTCCAAGGATCTATGCCCCCATTTCCCTGTTTCAGCCTGTTATACAGCAACAAAAAACCCTACTATTTGCTTCTTTTTTCTTTGTTTTTTCCTACCCTAAATGTATACAAATCACAAGCAGTCACCTACACTAATCCAACATGTTTTTTCAAATCCAAAAAACCAAAAACCTACTTGCTAAGGAGATCGAATACCTCTTCAAACTCCCTCTCTGTCTACCTATCTACCTCAAGCACTGGTTCGGGGAAAACCCTACTCCAATGCTCGATTTGAAGCGCGCAAGCGCTCAAGGCTTGAATCCGTTGGTCCCGGCAACGGAACCAAAATATGGGAGCTTTCACTCAACCACCAAGACCCACGGACCGCTTATTGTTTCAAGCGTTCCAAGCCGAGCACTAATGGCTACCTCTCACATAACCGATGTGCAATGCCTACCTTACGGGTGTAGTGAGCTTACCTCCGTGCCGTTTGAGTTACCTCCTCTTCTGCGCACTCTAGTAGCTCCACGATCCAAGTGCAAGCTCCATCCTCAAGCTCCACGCTCCAAGCTCCATTGCCGTGAGCAAGACAAGAGAAGAGAAGAGAAGAGAAGAAGAGAGGAGAAGATGGAGAGCTTCTCCTCCTCGGTCCCTCACCCTCACACACTCACTCCCTCACACTCTCACACTCCCTCTCTCAAGCACAAGCTCAAGCAAGCAAGAAGAAGAAGAAGAAGAAGAAGAGGAGAGCTACTTTTGGCCACACACAAGAATGAGCTTCTCATTCACTTTTCAACTTTATATACAAAACCCTAAATCCCTTTTGGGCGGTCATCCCCTTTTTTACATGGCCGGCCGTAGCCTAGACCCTTTTTCCCATTGTCCTTCTATCTTCCTAGATTCCTTTCCACCGCCCGTCTATATTTACAAATTGCACGGGTGAGAGCCCGGCGCTCCTTGAATTAAGCCATGATGCGCTTGCACTCTTTTACAAAATTTTTGACTTGCGCTTTTCCTTGTGCACCTTTCTCCCTTATTTAGGACTCTTCTCCTTGCGTGTCTTTGTCTTCCATTTCTCTTTGCCTTGGCCTTTGTCTTTGTCTTCTGCTTTAGCTTTTCCGGATTTTCCACCTTCGTTCGTTTGAGGGTTAACACTCCCTCTTCTTCTCCTTCTTCTTCTCCTCTCTCTCCCTCTTCTTCCCCTTCTTTCTCTCCCTTCCTCTTCTTCTTTTTCTTCTTCTTCTTCTTCTTCTTCTCTCTCTCTCCCTTTTCTTCTCCTTCTTCTTCTCCTTCTCTCTCTCCCTCTTCTTCTCCTTCTTCTTCTCCTCTCTCTCCTTCTTCTCCTTCTTCCTCTCCCTACTCCTTCTTCACGGCCAGGGGTGCTAAAATTACGAGGGGGTGCTAATGTCACGGCCAGGGGCACTGTTCAAGACAGAAGGGGGGGGAGCTTCTGCGGATTGACATTGATGGAGGGGGCTGCTTCCCCAATAGAGGGAGGGGGGAGGCTTTATAAGGTGGGAGGGGGGAGAAAGCGGCTGTCCGCCGCCATCTGGGGGGCTACATGCCCCCCTTCTCTCACTTCACTCTCTCTCTCTCTCTCCTCGATGTGCTGTCGGTGGGGAGAGAGAGGGTTAAAAAATTTTCAAAAAATTTTAAAATTTTAAAAGGGGGTGGTTCGCATGGGCAAGGCATGGAGGGACACGATGATGTTAAATCCTCTCCCCCTTAGAGGAATCGAGATGTACTCATCTCGAGAGAAACTTGGGATGACAAGCACTAATGGGGCTTATGACCTATGGGTTAAGACCCACCATGCATCCGCTGCACTACTCTTAATGTTTCAAGTAGTGCGCTAATATTATTTGAATTGACCGTAGGTACAAGAGTAGGATTTATTCTCAATTGTGTTACATGTCGATTAAGCTTCGTTTTCTTGGGGGCTCAATGTCTTCTGGACTTAGATTAGGGCAGTCTTCTTGGATGTGTCCTAGCTCATTACATTGGAAGCATTGATGGTAGGGATATCTCCTACGGATGTTCCCTATCTCTCTACATGTATGGCATCTCTTATCGTGATCTCCATAGTCATCTTTGCTACAATTTCCCGATTTAAGTTCTTGGACGATTGGTTTCGCTCGGAATAATGCGTCTTGCAAGTCCGTTGGGCACATTGATTCCAATCGAGTGTTTATGGGTGGATTCAACCCAACACAAAATTTTGACACCTGTTGTGTCATATCCATTGGGGGTGCATACTTTAGGAGTGAAACAAACTTTGAATAATATGCTTCAAGGGATAATCCTAGCTGCTTCAAGTCATAGAATTCATTCATCTTTTATGTGCGGTAGGCAGGTGGTAGATACCTCCCTCACACAGCTTCCTTAAGCTTATTCCAAGTGACTGTCCCCTCCGAGATCGCTTGGTATCTGCACCACTGTTTCCACCAAAGTCTCGCTTCGCCTCTAAGCTTAAGTTTGGTGAGGATGGCTTGGTTAGCAGGTGCAGTTCCTGCTGCCTCAAAATAGTCCTCCATGGACTCAATCTAGATCTCGACGTCGGCTTGAACAGTCCTTCCCTTGCCATCAAACTCGGGTGGCTTAATTTGTTTGAGAAGGAACTTCTTCTCTTGCATGTCAGCATTCGTGGATGCAGAAGGTACCTGACAATCAAGCCATAACACTTAGGTTATTTTTGTTTGGGATATGTCTATGAACCGAACATTCATCAATAATGTATCATTATGAAGTTTTTCTCTGATACCAAATGTAACGTGCCTGCCTCTCAAATTACGGGACACATCTTCGTAGCCCATCGAGAGATCAATCTAGAAGATGCCTCCCGGTACTCCCAAGGAATGACATGGGGTTTGCCAACTAGGGTCTCTCGAGTCTGCCTCGCAACAGAACTTATCCGACCGTTCCCACTAGGATCGACCTGAAGTCCAGGTTCCTAGCAGTCGAGTCTTCCTAATAGCCTCCTAGCGTCGGTCGACAGCCGCTCCACTTTGCGTAGATACAACTGGACCCAAGCAGACTCATACCGCACTTGGTTCAAAGAGAATGGGAAACGAGAGGGAGGCATCGCTCGACCTCTCTGAACGTAGGGCATAGTCCCATTCCGGTCCCCTAAAATGGTATGAATCAGGTTTTTAACTTACAAGTTCTAAGGTCCTTGTCTATCTAACATTCCCATCAAATAAATTCCATTGAAGAAAGCTCTCGGCTAACCGAGACCACCCTGCCGTAGGATAGACCCATTGGTCACATCCACCACGCTTCCCTCGAGGGTTGTTTTAGTTATCTAATTACCTACCACATTATGTTTGACACATAAAAGCAGCTTCCTTAATTAACCTGTTAATCACAAGTTTCTTTACGTAATTTAGGACACAGACACAAAGACAGGATAAAACAAGATCAAACACTTCGTTAACTTATCTTCAAATTAACGTTTCTCTCTCCCGCCCATACAGGAGAATTAAGTGTCCCTTTCTGCCTCCGCAAAAAAATCCTTTCGTCTCCGGCAATAAAAACCCAAAGGATTATCCTACCAAGATTTTTCCCTATAACTAGTATCCAGAGCCTCAGGATCCCATCCTGAGTCGCGTAGAACACTCGTGTAGGGTCCGGAGGCATTGGGATTTACAACCAGAGCCCCCCCTGGCACCCAAGCGTCCTCCTATGCCAAGTAATTTCCATGGAGAGACCTCTCGTGGCAGGTTTAGTCCACATTCCCAGCGCGGATTCATAACCCCCTTGGTTAGGGTTTGGCGATTCGCAGGGGGTAGCTAGCACCATCCTTCCCTAATTATCCCTTTAGGAAATCATCAACAGCTGAAGCAACCAGCCCAATAGCACTTTCTAGGAAAAACATCCCTTTGGTTCCCATGGCAATTTATCCTTATAGTTCCCGCCATGAAAATATAATCACTTGGACCACAACCAATCCTTAGGTATCCTTCCGGAAACAATCAAGCTGAAACAACCAGCCTAACATCCTTTAACTAGGAAAACATCATTTCCTAATCCAGCAAGTAACCACTCTACCTAGCAATTACTTTTTCCATTTTTAACAAGATCAACCTTCATTAAAACCATTTCAACAGTTGCAAGCAACATGCTTAGCATAAATCAACTACCCTAAAGTTTGCTCTCCCCCTTGAGTTAGGGCTTCGCAAGGTCAATTTAACAAATTCCTTTTAGATCATTTAAATGATCTAAGTGATTTCATATTGACCTTTATTAATCATGGTTACCTATTTAGGGTAGAAGATCAACCCATCCTAAGCCCTTTAATGGCGAATACATACAATTCTACCTCTATTTAAGAATTCAAGATGCGTGAGAAGAATCTAAATCTTAGTACAACCTGGATATGAGCTATAGTTGCTGGAGGGTTGGTGGTATTCATGTCTCCACTTGCATTGGATATGTTCCTAGCTCCGTTTGCAACTTCAGCACTTGTGCTCCTTGTAACTCGTCTCTTGGGTGCCATCCTTGTGCGTTCCTGGTCTTGCAACCCTTGAGGTAAATCGACCGCACTTGCCCTAACGGAAGGAAGTGGTACACGGGTTCACAAGGAGTTTAAGGCCAAACAATGTGACTTCAACATGCATAACTCTTCTTCTTCTTTTACCCTCTCCCCAATTTGTTTTTCATCTATCTCACCCTCTCCATCTCATAGTCTTCTCTCCCTCTCTCTTTCTCTCTCCCTCTCCCTATATCCTCCCCTAATTATCGTCCACTTCTCTCTATCCCTCTTCTTCTTCTTCTTCTTCTTTTCCTCTCTCTTCCTCTTCTTCTCCTCCTTTCTCCTTCTCTCTCTCCCTCTTCTTCTCCTTCTTTCTCTCCCTTCCTCTTCTTCTTCTTCTTCTTCTCCTTCTCTCTCTCCCTTCCTCTTCTTCTCCTTCTCTCTCTTCTTCTTCTTCTTCTTCTTCTCCTCTCTCTCTCTTCTTCTCCTTCGCTTCTTTTCGTTGTTCTTCTCCTTCTCTTCTTCTCCTTCTTCTTCTCCTCTCTCTCCCTCTTCTTCTCCTTCTTTCTCTCCCTTCTCTCTTCTTCTTCTTCTTCTTCTTCTTCTTCTTCTTCTTCTTCTTCTTCTTCTTCTTCTTCTTCTTCTTCTTCTTCTTCTTCTTCATCTTCTTCTTCTTCTTCTTCTTCTTCTTCTTCTCTCCCTCTTCTTCTCCTTCTTCTTCTCCTCTCTCTCCTTCTTCCTCTCCTCTCCTTCTATCTCTCCCTACTCCTTCTTCACGGCTAGGGGTGCTAAAATTACAAGGGGGGTGTTGATGTCATGACTAGGGGTGCTGTTCCAGACGGAGGGAGGGAAGCTTCTACAGACTGATGTTGATGGAGGGGGCTAACGGAGGGAGGGAGGAGGCTTTATAAGGTGGGAGGGGAGAGAAAGCGGCTGTCCGCCGCCATCTGGGGGGGCTGCATGCCCCCTTCTCTCACTTCACTCCCTCTCTCTCTATCGCCGATGTGCTGTCGACAAGGAGAGAGAGAGGGTTAAAAAATTTTCAAAAAATTTTAAAAATTTAAAAGGGGGTGTTTCGCATGGGAAAGGCATTGGAGGGCATGAGGATGTTACATAATGTGTTAAATGTGATATATGCGGGAACCGTGGTCATTTAGCCATCACCTATTGGAGTAGAGTTAGTTCTCTCTAGCAAGGTAGTTAGCAACCTGGTCGTGTGAACCATCATGTGAATAACGAGAATGCTAAAGGAGAGGGGCCTAAGCAAATTCTACAAAGGAGTAAAGCCACACTTGAGGAAATGCCTAATGGGGTGAGTTTGGTTGAAACTTTGCCAATCAGTGAGAGTTTATCTCCTAACAATGTTAGGGTGATAACTAGGGGATAGAAACTGGAAGACGCTTAGAAAGATGGCCCTAGTACAAGCAAAGTTAACCCTAAACCCAGTAAAGAGGATAAGAAGGTGTTGGATGCCCAAGCGGGGCCTCTTAAAAATGAGGCTATTTTAGGGGATCCTGTGGTCAAAAGAAAATAAAAATCAAAGGAAAAGGAGGGTGTTAAGATTATTAAGAAGTCAAAAGAATAGCTAGTGTGGAAAGAGATGAGAGTACTGGCAAACTTCTCTGAGTTTGATCTAGCAAACACGCTTTGTGAAGTTAAACCTACTATAACTCATTCAATTGTCGCCGAATGTTTGTAAGGAGTTCAAGAAAATCCTACGAATAGGTTACGTCATTGAACCTTTTGGTGTCCATTGGGTAGGTAGTGAATGGTGGGATTATGTAGAGAAGCACCGCCCTAGGGTATAGGCATATGTCGAGGGAATCTTAATAGACAATGCAATGGTGGATCTTGGCTCATTCGTAAACGTTATGAGTATGGATTTATTAGAGAGGTTGCATTTACCAATTCAAAAAGATGTCACAACAGTTTTAAAAATGGCTAATGCTAGCCTACGACAACTGGAAGGAATGGTAATGCAAGTATATGTGATGGTTGCTAATATCGAGTGCGTCCTTGACTTCTGTATCATCCAATTTTTTGGAAGGCCAAGCTATCAGTTGTTGCTTGGACATCCGTGGATATTACATTTCGATTGTTTGGTGGATGTCCCCGTTGGTCAAGTGATTTTTGGGTATGGGCTAAAGAGAATAATTTTGGATGCAT
The DNA here is from genome assembly GCF_053477565.2 of Lygodium microphyllum. Classification (NCBI taxonomy): domain Eukaryota; kingdom Viridiplantae; phylum Streptophyta; class Polypodiopsida; order Schizaeales; family Lygodiaceae; genus Lygodium; species Lygodium microphyllum. The sequence continues at coordinate 8,707,940 of NC_141141.1, forward strand.
ACCCTAAGTGCCTGTTGGATGAAAGGGCATTACCTCCCACTACAAAATGGGAGGCACTCAAAGGAACTTTAGTCATTGGCACCTCAATTTCTAGTGATTCTAAATAGGATTCTACGATTGAGAAGGTTTACCAAGTGTGCTTAAATGAGCTAATAGTCATAATGCCAAACCTTGCAGGGATTAAATGGGGGGTGAAACAACCTCTGATTGATGAACGGGCATCAAAATGCATATAGGAACTCTAGATCTTTGATCTGCAACTCCCGGGGTCTTTTTGCTCTTCAAATCAGCTTTAAAAATCTGCTCTCAGGGCAACTAATTTCATTGTGACTCTACGCACCCAAGATCTCTAATGACTACCTCAATGTTCCCTTTCTTATTGGGGCATGTAGATGCTCCATCAAAATAGAATGTATAGGTCCATAAATGGTTTACATAGTCAGCCATTGTCAATGCCGCTATTCGTAATTATGATAATTGAAGTTTAGCATATTCAAAGGGTGAGCCAAAGGCTCTATTTCACCTTCTTCATGGAAACCTATAGGGATACTTATCAAGATACTCGAGTAGTGATGGTAGAAGACCTCAATTTTCCAAACAAACATCTTGTCTTCTTGCTCAAGCACCGTATACCCTTTGCTCCACCAAACAAGCCTTTCTTGATAGTATCTTTGTTTCAACAATGGGTGCTTCAAATAGGGGATTAGTGCCCCATCAACTAGTTTTAATGTCACTTGCAGGTTTCCAAATCAACACAGCATAAACCTATAAGAGCATTTGTCTCATTAGTATGCTTATAGATAATAAGGCTTAATCTTGTATAGATTAATTCTATTCTTAAATTCCACCCCCTATAAATTTGCTAATGATGCGATGAACTACCTATTCTAACTATTCTATATGGACCATCCCACTTAGGCTCTAATTTTCTAGGAAAAAGCTCCCTACACGCATCATAGTACAGGATCAGTTGTCCTTTTTTAAAGGTGTACTTCTTTGCTTTCATGTTCTGAAGTTGTTTCATACAATGCTTGTCCATCTCTTGATGTGATAAACTTTGAAGTTTAAGCTCACATGTGCTAAGGTCGCAAAGCATTCAAAAAAGTGCAGCTTCATCCCCCAAAGAATGGTTGATTGTGAATCTTATTGTATGCAGCTTGATCTCAAGGGGTAATACACACTTCTCTCTGTAGACTAATTTGAATAGGATGTGGCAAATAGCTCATTTAGAGGTTGTGTTGTATGCCCATATAACCACAAATAATTTCATGTTCCCATCTTGTTTCTTTTTTGAAACAATCTTTAACAAGATTCCCACAGGTTGCTTATCGGTAATTTCAACTTGCCCATTCGTGTATGGATTGTAAGGTGTTATTTTATTATGCTTAATCTACTAGGCCTCAATCTCATCTTATTCAAGAAATGAGTTCCATAGTCTAACACCAACTCTTTTGACAAACCAAACTACTAGATTATCTGTTCAAGAAGGAAGCTACCAGTCTCCTTTGTATCATCCTTCCTTATTGCTTGTGCTTCTAACCATTTCGTAAAATAGTCAATCGCTACTATGATATATCTCTTCTATGTAGAGGACAATGGGGTGATTGGATCAACGAAGTCAATGGCTCACTTCTCGAATGGTAATAAAGCCATAATAGGAGTCAGTGAGAACTTCCAATTCTTTTTACTATCATGTCTCTGATATATATTCCATCTCTTTACATATGCAAATGCATCTTGGAATATGGATGGCCACCAATATCCAGCTCTTAAGGCTCTCTAAGTAGTCAACCATCCAACAAAGTGCCCTCCACAAGCAAAGTCATGACACTTCCAAGATAAATGGAACTTCATTAGGCATAACGCATCGACAATAAACATCATCTACCCCTTTTCGATATAGAGTTCCTGCAAGTAAGGTAAATTTTAAGGCTTGCTATTTAATTTTCATTTTCTCAGTCTTAGACAAAGAGGCACTAATCTCTCTTGTGGGGATAGATAATGTGTTATTGTAGCATACCAAGATAGAATGGAGATTGTGTCTATTTTAAAGAGTCCCTCAAGGTCGCTAACTTTAGCCAATGCTTCTTTCAGGTCCCCAAAGTCTACAAGTCATTCCAGAATGCCTTGCAATCTCAGCGGCTTACTCTTAATCTCGTAATCCTTGCAAAGTGATTAATGAATTTGCTAGGCGATCTAGGGATTGTAACTTGTTCAATAATAACCTCAGCCTTTTTTGCTTTTGTATAGAATACTACCTTCTCATATAGAATATAATGCTTAATTTCTTCATGGCAAACACAATCCCAAGGCATAATTTTTTCATATACATATAATTAATTTCAAACACACCCAATTTGTGAGCTGGCAAATGCAATCAAGTGGTACCATTTCTCATCCCATATTTGAGCTAAGCAACAGAGCTGATATTATACATTGTGGCTGCCAAAAACACATAGCATGTCTCACCTCTTTTAGGTGCTTTTAGGACTGATGCTTTGGCTAATTCCTACTTCACATCCTGAAAGAATAATTTGCATGTATCACTCCAAAAAAATGAATAATTGAGCCACAAGGTTGCAGATAGTAGTTTCAGGATATACTGTGATTTCGGCTGTATTGATTGAAAGTGGGTGCACAAGTTACAGATTTCGAATCTGTATAGGTATTTGCCAAGAAGCAAACATAAGGTTTATCTACAAACAGTTGCAGATTATATGTATTATTGAGCAACTCTCAGTAAAAAAGATTGCTTTGTGTATTGTTGTACACTTGTTGTTGTGAAAGGTTGCAGAAGATTAGCTTGCTTTTTTGTATCATTTTTTGTGATAATGACAAAGACCAGTGGAAATCCCATTATTGAGGAGCTCGACAAGAACAACTACCCTTCATAGAAGTTTCGTGTGACGAACTTCTTCATTGGAAAGGGCCTTTATGAGTTTTTATCAAGTGAAGAAAAGGAGCCAGAGCTGAGTATCCCTTCGACTACATATGAATTAAAGGCATGGAAAGAATGGAAGGCAAAAGACAAAAAGGTGATGTATTGGCTATCTACATAATTGATAATACTATGCTGGGACATATCAGTAATGCAAAAACTTCACATGCAACTTGGACAATTTTTGAGAATATGTTTTCAGTAAATACAAAGGCACGAAAGATCCAACTCAAGCAAGAGTTGAATACCTTGAAGAAAGGGAAAATTTCTATCAATGAGTATGTTTTGAAGGTGAGAAGCATTGCTTATGCTTTAGCAATGATTGATGCAATGCCTGATGATGATCATTTGGTTTCATCCACTTTCAGTGGCCTTAATGAGAAGGCTTGGAAATCATTTGCCACTTTTGTATATGTATGGAAGCCATTTCTAGATTTTGATAAGCTGGTCTCTCTCATGATTACCGAAGAAAAGATCAATATGCAAGGTGACTTGTCTGAAAGAAATGGTGAACATGTCCAAGCATTTTACTCAAGTTCAGGAAGGGGATGTGGTAGATCCTCTTCAAGAGGCCATGGTATGGACATGCTGACGATAACCAGAAAAATAGGTTAAATCAGCAATTTGGTGAAATGTAGGTTTCAGGAGGCTGAGGAAACTTTAGAAGCAGGGGGAGCTTTAGAGGAAGAGGTGGATGGCAGAACAGAGGTTCTGGAAATTTTGCTATTGTTTGCCATTATTGTGGCAAAACAAGTCATATTGTAGCCCATTTTTATACTAAGAAGGATGATATTCACAGTGGTAAATTACAACAAGGAAACTATGCATTGTCTTCACGAAAAAATGAAGACAAAAATGAGTGTATGTTTATTATGCAACATATGATGAATGCAGTTATAGGAAAGGGGACATGTGATGATGTATGGTATGTCAATTCAAGTACATTTAATCATATGACCACTCATGTTGAATGGTTTGGAGAGATACAGGACTTATAAAATCCAGGTTATGTGCAAACATGCCACCCAATTTCACACATTGGAAAGGTTCCCTTGTCCTTGCATCAATCACAAAGAATCTAGTGTTTGTTGGCCAAATGGTAGAGCAAGGGTTGCAGGTTCGATTCAATGCAAAAGGTTGTTTTGTAGAAGAATTTAATGATAAGAGGTAGGTTGGTTACAAAAGGAAGTAGAGTTGGCTATATGTTCACTTTAGATGTTGGAATTCCTACAATGGATATGTATGCTAAAGGAAAAGGAGTGGTTGAAAACATTGAAATATGGCATAAATGTATCAGACATGCAAATGTGCAAAGGTAGAAATTAATGCAATCCAAGGATTGGTTATAGGGTTGCCTTCTTTTAGATTTGTAGAATTTCATAAAGTGTGTGAAGCATGTTAGTTTGGTAAGCAGGCAAGACAACCCTTTTCACATGACAGAGAAGTGAGCAGAAATATAATTGATGTATTGCATACAGATGTTTGGGGGACTTACACAAAATGTATCTCGTGGTGGTAGCAAATACTTTGTCATATTGTATTGATGACTGTTCAAGGAAGTTATGGGTATATTTCATGAACGAAAAGAGTGATGTATTTGAGCATTTCAAATCTTTCAAGGCAGTTGTTGAAACAAAAACATGCTTGAAAGCTAAATGCTCGAGATCGGGCGGAGGGGGAGAGTACCTCTCTAATGAGTTTAGTGGCTTCTTGAGGACTTATGGAATAAAGAGGCAATTTACTTATAGGTATACTCCACAGCAAAATGGGATTGCAAAAAGAAAAAATAGGCATGTTACAAAAGTTGCAAGGACATATGATGACTGAAAAGAATATGCCAAAATATTTTTGGTCTAAAGATGTTCATACTGCTATCTATATTATGAACAGAACTCCCATAGTTACAATTCATGGGATGACCCCTGAAGAATGCTTTACAGGCAAGAAGCCTGATGTTTCACACTTGAAAGTATTTGGTTGTGTTGTATATGTTCATGTGCCAAATGAGCTACGAAAAAGCTTGATCCAAAGGCTGAAATATGTATTTTTATTGGACACACACTCTTTAGAGCAAAAAGGGTAACGTTGTTATAACCTTGTCACATGTGATTTTAGAGTGAGCAAGGATGTTATTTTTTATGAGATGAGTAGTTGGTATGCACCCGTTAGTGATGTTTGAGCCCTTTGTTTAGGAGACTAAGGAGTAGCCCCACATCTTCAGGTGGATCTACAAGTGTTGCAAACAAAGACAAAGGAAAGAAGAAAGTGTTGGATGGTAATGATGCATCTACTAGTCATTTGGGACTTGATGGAGATTCTACTGGTTCAAAGAGTTTGGATAATAAGCTTGGCATTCCTTCAATTAGACACCATGTGTATAGAGAGCACATTGTAATGTAAAGGCTCCATTGAGTGATCCAGTGGTATATAGATCTAGCAGGGTCAGATACCCTATTAAAATATTTGTTTTTGAAGGTTATGCAGCTCACCACTATGATTATATGGTGAAGGTAGTTGAGGATTTTGAGCCCACTTATTTTGAGGATGATGTTAGTCATGCTCATTAGGATGCAGCAATGGATGGGGAGATGGCAAGAAAGCTATTGGTTGTAAGTGGGTTTACAAAGTCAAGCATAATGCACATGGTTCAATTAGCAGGTATAAGACTAGGCTAGTTGCAAAAGGCTATGCTCAAACATATGGTATAGATTATGAAGAGACGTTTAGTCTAGTTGCTAGGATGGCAAATGTTAGATGTGTGATTGCCTTGACAGTAGCCAAAGGATGGAGTTTGCAGTGAATGGATGTTAAGAATGTCTTCTTGCATGGTGAATTGCAAGAACAGGTGTATATGGAGCAGCCATCAGGTTATGAGGATTTAGAGCATCCCACATATGTGTGCAGGTTAAAGAAGGCACTCTATGGGTTGAAGCAAGCACCTAGAGTATGGTATAACAAGATTGGAGAGTATCTTGTCAATATTGGCTTTTGTATTTTCGATGTTGATCACTCACTTTATGTAAGAAGGGGAGATGCAGGTTTGGTCATCATAGTCATCTATGTGGATGACTTGATTATTATAGGTGATAGTGACAAAGGGTTTGCTAAAGTTAATGACTTCTTGAAGAAGAAGTTTGAGATGAAGGATTTGGGTGAGTTGAGATACTTTCTTGGTATTGAGGTGATCAGATGTGATGATGGTATATAGTTATCCCAAAGGCAATATGGCTTGGATATGTTATCCAAGTATGATATGACAGCATGTAAGCCTCTTTTAGTACCATTGGAGCAAAATGTGAAGTTGAGTGCTGACGTTGGGGATGAGATAGAAGACCTTACTATGTTCAGGAGGATAGTAGGGAGTCTAATTTACATGACTATCACAAGTCCAAACTTGAGCTATGATGTTAGTCTTGTTAGTCAATTTATGCAGATGCCTAGAAAGCCCCATTTAGATGTAGTTAGATGTATATTGAGGTATGTGAAGTCCACTTTACATTATGGACTTTTTTATAAGGCAGGTAAGGATGTATAGGTCTTTAGGTACACAAATGCAGATTGGACTAAAGACAGAAGATCTACTAGTGGATTCATGTTTTCCCTTGGTAGTGCAGCAATTACATGGAGCAGCAAAAAGCAACCTACAATTGCTCTATCGAGTACAGAGGCTGAGTATAGAGGTGTTGCAATGGCAGCATGTGAGGTGGTATGGCTGCAAAAGTTATTAGGTGATTTGGATGTGCATGGAGATGGTCCAATTGTCATTCATTGTGACAACATGAGCAGCATACAGCTAGCTAGAAATCCAATATTCCATGCTAGGAAAAAACACATTGAGGTGCACTACCACTTTGTGAGAGAGAAGGTACTTGGAAGAGAGACTGACTTGGTATATGTTAGCACAAAGGATCAAATAGCTGACATTTTCACAAAGGCATTGGGCTCAGAGAAGCTCCAAAATTTTTTAAGCTTACTTGGAGTTACAAAGATAGAGTTGAGCTTGAGAGGGAGTGTTAAGATACCAAGCTCAACATGTGTGGACATTGATGATGGACCACCTAGCTAGATGGATCCGCACATCTACACTTAGCATGTTGGTGGTCATTATGATACTCACATGGCCACTGACTTATCACTTATTATATTTAGTTTGTTACACCTACCTATAACTGGAAAAGATATAATGCCAGTCAATTAGTGTAGTTTGTTATGCACTATTTGACTTAATAGGCCACTTTCCTTTATGTTGTATCTTATCTATACTTTGTGTACATTGTATAATGTGTGGAAGAAGAAGATAAAATCAGCAAGAAAACGTTTTGGCCTCCATCTCTCTTCTTGCGTTCTTGAGTGAGCTTCCTCTTGTGTGTATGGTGTGTGTTTGGTGCAGTAGCTCAAGCAAGTCCCCCCACCACACAATTCTTGACATCAAAGACCCTAGCTAGCACAACTCTTTTCAAGTTTAAGTTTCCTACCAAGGCCTTGTAGAGCTCTTCACTCCTAATTCCACTTATGAATACAGTGGAGACCACTCACTCACTAGGTCGCTCTACACCTGGAATTCTCTTAAAGAGACTCCACATGTGGGTGCCGTAATCTCTAATGTCCTCCTTGTCCTTTTGACTGACATTCATCAGTCAAACCATGAGGCTCTTGAGAGTGTTGAAGTTGTTGCATTTGGCATCATCTAGACTAGTGAACCATGTCCATCCTTTATCTCCCAGACAAAGACCAAAAGCTTGCGCACATTGAGTAGGGTCTATTAGGCCATTCGCCTTGCACACTTGCTTGAACGGCTCTATGAAGCTATATGGGTCATTGTTGGACTGGTACTTATTGAGTTGCTTGGCAACTACAGATATCTTGAGTTGGCTCCTTGAATTCGGAGTGATTCCTAGTCTTGCTAGCAACAAAGTTGCTTGGGCCGCTCCGCTCTGTTCTGCAATTGCATTGTCTATGAGTCTCTTCGTGAGAAGCTCTCTCAATGTGAGATCGACTTCTAGTGCTCTTTCCCTCTCTGCATTGGGCTCTATCCTATTCTAATTGGCAAGTGCTAAAACTCATTGAACCTCTCATATTTATTTTTTCTACCTCAGTCTCTTTGAGCTTACTATTCTTGGTTGTGAGCAATTATGCCCTGCAGCGCCTTCTTGACCAATGTTCACTCTTCCTCAAGGTCAGCTACGATATCCTTAGTTGGCCTACCATGAGCTCGTGATCCTGATATCTGGTCGGTCTCTTAGTCCACTAGGTTATCGATCAAATTGATCAACTCAGGTAACGTTGAGTCCCTACAATCATGCCAATCTCCTCGCTCTCCAAGAGGCTTTCTTTTGATACTTGGTAGCCTTGCCTGCATGTTTGAGAGTCCTTCTATGGGTTCATTCAGGTCGCTTATCTTGCATGTGAGTTTCTTATTAGTTTAGCCAGTCCTCAATTTTAAGTTTTCTCAAGTGTTTGCGGAGTGCTTCCTTTTGTGCACAGTGCAAAATCAGGATTTCTGCTTTTTTATTGCACTTCAAGTGATTATTCAAGCAATGTGTGACTATAACAAAAACAATGTGATGCAACATACTTTTCTGGTCCGCTCCCTCAGGTGGTGGCCACTTTAACAAGTTCAATTGGGTCTTTTAAGATGTTTCAGATGGGTGGTCTAAGAGGCTTTGTTCGAGGTTTCTTCCTAGGCAATTGAGTCACAATATTTGAAGTCTAGAGACTCTATGAGTCATCTGATGTGTCTAGATGCCTACAAGGGTCTTGTCTTGCTTTGAGATGAGCTTTGCCTAGCCTAGGATGTGCTAGACTGATCAGATTCCAAGCTCTAGTCAGTGTGTCCGATTATCAAATGTTTGATTCCTAGAGTCAGCTGTCCAATTTTGGGTCTGTTTGAATGAGGAAATTGGACAGTCTGAGCCTGAGTCTGGTGTCTGACTTGATTTTTTGAATTGGATGGTCTGAGTCTATCCGATTTTGTGTCTACCTCGAACCAACTAAGGATGTCTGATCTGACTAGGATTGCATGTGTCCAAGTGGCCAAATCGGATTGCTCCAAGTCCGATTGGTCCATTTCTAAGAATTGGACTTACGATGTGTGTTTTTTTCTGGCAGCACAAATGGCGCATGAGGAGAGACTTTGATTTGTTTGACCTCTATGGTTGATGCTAAGTACTGAGGACTTCCAAAATCAATAATTAAGTGCCAAGAAAGGTTTGTTTGTACCTGGAGTAGTTGAGAACCTCTTAATCGATACGCTCGATCTTGTCTTTGCCTTGGAGCTCCAACTCTCTCTCTCTCTCTCTCTCTCTCTCTCTCTCTCTCTCTCAGCCCTGAAACTGAAAATGAGCTCTCTTCATCCTTTCTCAGGGTTTTAGACCCCCCTCCAACACTCCTTGGATGCCTTTTCTTCTTCTTTGTTGGATTTCAACCCCGTTTTCCTTCGATTTAGGCATGTTGTTGCATAAAACCCTACTATGGTTTTCTTTCTCTTTTCCAAATTTTCTAACTTAAGTGCCTACAAATGTCTACAAATCATAAGCAAATGCTAATGCTAATCCAACCAACTTATCCAAACTTCAAAAATCCAAAAGATTTACTTGCAATGAAGATCAAACACCTTTTCTTCCTACATATTTACCTCAAGCACTGGTTTCGGGGGGGGGGGGGGGGGGGGGGGGGGGGAACCCTCCAATTCTTGATTCAGAGCGTGCAACTACTCAACACTCAAATTCATTGGTCCCAACAACAAAATCAAAATATGTGAGCTTTTGCTCAACCACCAAGACCCACGAATCGCTTTTTTTTATTGCTCAAGTGTTTCAAGTCGAATGCCAATGGCTACCTCTCACATAGTCATACACGCTCTCAAGCCTACGAGTGTAGTGAGTTTACCTCAATGCCTGACCAAATACCCTTCACTCTCACACACACATAGGTAGCTCCACAATTTGAGATGCGAGCTTAAGCAACCTCAATCCTCCACCTTCAAGTTCCATGCTCTATAATTGCTCACGCAAGATGAGAGAAGGGAAGAGAAGAGAAGAAGAGAGGAGAAGATGGAGAGCTTCTCCACCATGGTCCCTCACCCTCGCACACTCACTCCCTCATACTCTCACACTCCCTTTCTCAAGCACAAACATAAGCAAGTAAGAAGAAGAAGAAGAGAAGAGAAGAAGAAGAGAGCAACTTTTGCCATACACCAAGAATGAGCTTATCTATTCACTTTTTGGCTTTTATACATGCCCTTATCCCTTTGGGTGCCCATCCCTTTTTTGCATGACCAGCCATCTTGCCAAGGTTCTCTTTTCCTATTCCCTTTTGTTTACATTATGCATTTACCTATGCCAGTCTACTCTTTAAAACTTACACAAGAGGGAGCCTAGTGCTCTTTTATAAAAATTTGGGGGTGCCTTTACATTTTAAAGTGCTTCTTTACATTTGCCTTTGCCTCGCCTTTTAAGGTTGCCCTTGCACTTTTGGCCTTTTCTCCTATTATCCTTCTTTCTGTCGGGCCATCTTTTCCGCTTTGCTTTGTATTTTAAAATTTCTTAAATTTAATTTTTCTTCCTTTTTCTCTATCTTATATAGGGGTTAACATGAGTCTATTGTTGATATTATTGATGTTATGCATGGTTCTATTGGGATAAAAAATGCACAAAGGTAGAAGAAAAACACAACTTGCAAAGAATGGGTTATTCTTTTACGACCATTCTTATGTTGTCCCAACACAAAATTTCCAATTGGGAGAAATATCTCCCCTTCCTTTGTCTAACATTTCAAGCTTTGATTAACCTTTGCTAAGCCCAATCATTAGTGAAAGCTATAGATGTAAAAAATATTTTTTGAGATATAAAGAGCATTGAAACCTAATATTTGAAGCATGGTAAGCAAGGTCATTTTGTTTATGCCTATTATTATATTTATCAACTTTTTTTCAATACTAAGATAAGAAGGTCAAAGGCCATGCTCTCAATGAAAAGACTAAGATATGATTATATCTTGCAAATTGTTAATAAAGGGTGGGATAGCAAGACAGAAGGTAAGTGAAGCCCCGAGAGGAACACCAAGGAAAAGGGAATTCTCTTGCAAGAAAATCTATCTTGTAACATCAACAAGCTTGTTTTTCATATTTCATATTGTCACAATGAAGAAAAGAACACCAGGCACAACAAATCTTCATGCAGCATCATGTAAATCTCCCACGGTTTTTAATAGAATCAACCATATTCTTCAACATCTTCACAAAATCCATCAATAGAACAAAGAAATCAAAGAAATACACCATCCTTGAATGGAAAAACATCACATAGTATTCATCTTCAATATCTTCATAGTCTTCTCTCTCAATCTCTCATATACAATCACTCTGTTTGAGTAGAATTGGCTATCTCTGACTCTCTCTCTCTCACTCTATCAATAATACATCATATCCTCACTACAATCTCTCAAAATTACTCTCAATAATCACTCTTAGGTCGTGGATACCCCTCCCAAGAGGTATGTCTGATATGAAGGGTCACCAGAGCCACTACAGTGTCTCTTCATAGCTCACTACTATCACTTTATTCTAGTCTTCTCTTGAGTCTTCAGCAGCTACTTCTTCCACTTCCTTCAGCTCTTTTGCACTTGTATTCACCTCTTTCCAAGGCTAGAAAACTTTTCCCGAAGTCACACATACATTCCACAGAACACTTACAGAAGCATACAGAACAGTCTACAGAACAGCTACAGTACAGAACATAACAGAAGCAGAACAGTCTACAGAACAGCTACAGAAGACCTACAGAAGACCTACAGAAGGTCATCAAAACCTCATCACTCACTCTCAAATCATTCCAAACTCTCACAAACCATTCAATAAACTTTCACAATATCTCATTCTTCATTAATCAATACTCCTTCCCTCCTTACAGAAGACAATCAGAACAAAACAGACCAAAACAGAACAAAATAGAAGGTATACAGAATCAATCAGAACCTATCAGAACATCACAGAACCACCAACAAACATCATGATCTTCCAAAACACAATCAATATCATCCAAAACTTTCTCAAACCACTTCTAAATCAATCAATCATCTCATAAAATCAACCATTCAGCTCTCAAAAACAACAAAAATCAGCCAAAAAACAAGTCATTTCAACACTCAACATATCCCCACACTTAATAAGGAAGCGTCCTCGCGACCCAGGAAAAAGGGAATACAAGTTCAAAAGAGCTCAACTTTGATCTTCAATATATTTTCACAAAGAATCCATCCAACACGACCCCAACTTATAACCTGTTTCTGATATAAAAATACAAAGAAAGGAAAACTCGTTTGAAATTAACACCTCTTATCAAACTAAAAATCATCACAAATTTGTAAAGGATATAAAAGTTTGCTTCTTCGTCATCTGCATCAGCTGCAACTCTCCAACCACGACCCCATCTCTACAAATCTCCAAAACATAGCTCGTACACAAAATCCAATAGGAAACCACCACGTTCGTTTGACATAAATGAACTCACAACACAAACACTAATACACAACACAACCATCTGAATGACTTCTTCAAAAAGAGAGTTTTGCATTAAAAGCTTCCATTATACATGGAAAAGGTATCAATGAAGATGATCCCTCTTAAAAGATTGATGTTGTCGGAATCGATCCATAGATAAGGATTCATCTACAAAGTTTTTAGGAGGATTTTGGAAAAATTGGAGACAGCACATCCTTTCCAACAGGACCAAGTATCTGCTAGGCAAACAGAGGGCATGAAAATACAATATCTCCAGCTGCTGGGAATCAATGCTAACATTGACATTCATGCACAACTTTGGAATAGGCTTTGAATCAGTATGAGAGTGCCTATGCATATACGCCAGATACCAAGCAAAGTGAGCAGTTAATCTCACTGAGGGATCTGCAGACTGTGAATATTGCTGGGCAAAATGAACATAGTTTTGATAAGCTTGACTTGAAGCTGTCCATTCCCCTGGAATTACTGGCCAATTAATCTGTGGTCCTGTAAGGCAATCATCCGAACTCCATCCCCTTCTTCTGGAAATCTGAGTATCAAACCCGTCACAGTCACTAACCAACTGAGGTGGTTGAGATATGGAAGTATTAGGAGAGGGTAATGGAATAAGGGAAAGTGGATGTAGGGAAGGATAGGAAAAATCATAAAAGGAAGAAAAGGTTAAAGAAGGAGTGGCAGAAATTTGTAAGGAATCACTAAGGAAAGGTGTTAACTGATAAATAGGAAATGTGGAGGGTACATTTATGAGGGGTGAAGGACAGGGTGGAGAAGGGGAAAATACCCTATCTTCAATAAAGGAACAGTAAGTGAAAATAGAAATTTGAGGGAAAGATGAAGGTTGGAAAAGAAGTGGTAAAATAATTGTGGAATTAGACTGACAAAGAGAAAGATATATAGCATAGCGGTGAGCCATTTGTTGGTAATAGAGGAGGGTAGGAACAGAAGGTCCTAAGAGAGATCGTCTATGATAGGCATCAAAGAAGGTAGCATCAAATGGATTATGTTTGGAAAGATATGTTAAGAGATCCATCCTCAGTTGGTTAGTACTCTGGGCAAAGGTAGGAGCTGTGTTTTGTCTTTGATTGAGGACCACCGAATCAATCATAGGATGCCACGAATTATCCTGACAATCAGCTACTTTGGAGGAATAACTTTGAAACATATCAGCTATGTGCAACTCCAAATGATTGACATATAGAACAGCCAGTAAGACCACATCCCCCACATACCATGCCATATCTACCTCATCTGGAATTAACAAATCTCCTCGGAGATACATGTATGACATCAACATGGTGTCTGGCGTGACAGAATCTTCAAAGACCATTCTGACTACCTTTGTCAACAACTCAGCAGACCAAGCCCCACTCCAGCCATCCTTTGGAAAAGGTAAATCCATCGTGGAAAGCTTCATATAGAAGACCAACTTCTGTAAGTGGTAGTGGACAAAGAAAGAATGGTCTGGTAAGACATATTCCTGAAACTGCTCAAAGGTAGACCATAACAAGTCCATTCTGGACTACAATCTTTCCACTTTGTCTTGGAATAGAGGGCACAAAGTAGCCTGTCTCTGTAGGGCAGCCAAGTCCTGCTGTGAAAGAGAAGGAATTAATGGAACAGGAGGGCTTGGAGGAACAGAGCGGGACTTTGCCAGCTGATCTTGCAACTGCTGGATTTGGGAGGCTTGGTTGGCCACTGTGTCATTAGCCATCTGTAAAGCTGAAAGCTTGTCATCTAAGAGAACTTGGAATTCTTTCGCGTCGCTGGACATCCTCTCCTTCTCTGCTAAAAGGCTAGTAACCTGTGACTGAGCCTCGAATAACTGGGTCTTCAATGAAGAAATCTCATCGCTTTGAGTGGCAACCAGTTGGGTTTGTTGTTCCATTTGCTTAAATAGATCTGCTAGGGTATCCTTAGCAGAAGCTAACTCAGATGTTGCCTTATGCAACTGGTCTTTGGACTGCATGAGCTCCTCATAGAAAGATGCATACAGCTGTTGAACACAGGCTGTCACTGACAACTCAATGGAACTTTGAATATCCTTGCAGAGGAAAGGAATGGCATCTCCTGAAACGAGACTGTTCAGGGAAGGAACTGAGATCTCTAAGGATCCTTCTCGATGTGCTCGGAACAGATTATTGCAAGTGAGATACCCAGGGAGTTCACTGCCAGAAGTAGCAGGGATAGACACTGAGGGAAGTACAGCAGGGGCTTTATCCGCTACCCGCTTCAAGCGTTTGTGCTGTATGACCAGGGGAGGCGGAGAATCATCATCCTCAATGTCAATAGGGGCTGACTCTTCTGAAGGTGGAGGAGGAGGTACTAGATCTGATGGAGGAGGTGGAGGCACAGTCTTCTGTAAACCTGAATAGGTCAAGAAGGCAGACAAATATGATCCGTAGGTAACATTGGTAACATTACCCCTCGTGACTTTAACAAAATGCTGATCCATTTTAGTAAGGAGGTATGTGCTCCAATCAATAGCAACTCCTTTCAACACCATCCTGGAAGCTGTGAAAAGCTCTTTGGACAAATAGTGGGATGGCGTTTTGGCAGGCATGAACCTGTCCTGAAGGAACTGACACATCGTCTTCCATACGGGATCAGTGACCATAGAAAACGAAACTCCTGAAGAGTTTATCACCTTCTTAACATCAAGGACTTCCCTTGTCTGCTTTTGCAACAGCTTGAGAATCTCTTCATTAGAGAAGAGCTGACGAGTGGTCACAAAAGGTTCGCCTTTGAAGGGTAAAGACAGAGCCTTCCCTAAGCCGCGAGACGTCAATGTCATAGACATTCCTTGGACTACGCCTGTCTTCTTGCTGTAAGAGGCCAGGAACTCATCACATAATGACGGATCCTCTGGAAGTAATGGAAAAGGAGTGGCCATAAAAGCAGCAAGTCCCGCCTTCGTGAGGGGCTCAAAAGTAAGTAGGGACGAGTAATCCCTACTAACTAGTGGGACATACTGGATAGGGGGAGGAGCATGAGAAGGCGCCATTCAGATGATTACACACACACCACAAACACAGACAATCAAGGAGAATGCCTGCAAAGCAACAGACAAAAAACCAAGGATAAGAGAATTACCAATCAAACGTGACACGACCTACTAACCCCAAGCAAACCACATCCTAGAAAAATTTTGACATGACCTTGAGACAAATGCGACCGAAAGCTTCATGCGATGCATCAGACAAACACCCTGAACCCCGTATCAGGCAACAAAAGAAAAAAAACTGCATACCGTACACGTAACCGTAACTAAGACATGAAACCAAAATAAGACCACATGCGACACATATCAAAAATATATCGGTGATAAACCAAGACTGAACCATGGAAAATAACACTAATGACTGCGTATACCCATCCCTCGAAACGGTTCATTAAAAAGGGGATTAAGTGCAGTGAGGGGGAAATTAATTTAATGAAGGGTTGATTTTAATCAATTATTAAAAATGGGTGAATTTTTATTAGGTGATAAACCTTAGCAAGAAAACGGCGGTTCCTTATTATAAATTTATTTACCAATTATCAGGTTAAGCGGTGCAGTTATTCGATTCCCGGACTTCGATTCCCGACTGGGTCTCTAAATGCAATTCATTGATTATAAATTAAGGTGATGTGGAGCGCTTTTTTGCCAGCGCGTGCTCATGTGACGGCTGGTTCATTTTAATTAAAATTTAAAGTGCCTCTTTAGCGCACGTAGCGCGTGCTAAGTGAACGGCTGGTTCATTTTAATTGAAAAAAATGTGTATTGAGCGCGAATGCGCGTGGAAACGGTGGGTGAATTAAAGGGTTCATTTTAACAATTAATTTGTGATTAAGGGGGGAAAATAAAAATAAATAAAGCACATAAAATAAATACCTGGAAGGGGTGTGTATGTAATGCAGAAATGCGCACGGAAGAGTTCCAGTAAAGGAAAAGTAAAGAGCACTGATGAAACAACAATGACAACACCTTAGCAGATGTGTTGATTTGGTTTGTGTGGGTTTGTTATTTTTATGTATTTTTGTATTTTTAGTTGTGATTATTTATATTTGAATAAATGGAAAATGAGCAAGGGAGGTGAGGGGAATTTTTGAGAATGTTTTTAGAATTTTTTTTGCAATTTTTTAAATGAATTTTCTACATTTTTTTGCAATTTAGGGGTAAATTTAGGAAATTGGGAATTTTCAGAAATTATAGGGGGTGGGTAGTTAGGGGAAAGGGGTGGGGGGCCCGTGGGGGGGGCCATGGGGTGGGCAGGTGGGGGGAAGGGTAGGGAAGGGTAGGGACAAGGGTAGGGTAGGGGGGTGGGCAGGGTGGGGACAAGGGTAGGTATCCCCGTCCCGCGCACATGCGCGGGGCGGGGTAAAAAAATTTGCCATGACGGGATTGAAAGGACGCTGGGATGACAGTACGGGTTAGGCGGACACGACCGGGGCGCGTGGAGACTCGTAAAATCGAAAAAGGGCGCGTTCACGCGTAAAACGGGCGCGCGAATACACGTAAAAATAAAGAAAAATTAATAACTCCCAATCCGGACGTCAAAACGGAATAGCGTAAAAACAAAAAGTGGGCAGGACGACAGGGGGAAAACAAGAAAAATACGGGACGGGGGTTCCGGGAGGGGTAAAGGGCGGTCACGTGCAAAAAACACAAAAAAAGAACAAAAAACGCAATTTAATAATTAATATCGAAAGATCCGTGCATCGGAATGAGGTGCAGAAAAAAGGAAAACTGTGCAGAAATATGTGCCCGACAATCCTATCATGTCAAAACATAATCCCGACTGAGAGAAGACACGTTCACATGGGAAAAACCCAAAAAATAAACCCAAAAATGGGATCGGAAATTAATATCGAACAAACCATTCACCGGAATGACATGCAGTAAGAAGGAAAAATGTCCGCAAGGAGGAGTGGCACAGGGTGATCACGTTAAAACGCAGTTCCGGCGGAAATAGGAGGGGTTCACATGTGAAAAACTCCAAAAATACGCCCGAAAACTCATTTTAAAAAATTAATAAGTAAAAATCCGGAAGTCGAAAAAGGGTGGAGGAAAAAGGAAAAAGGTGGGGGAAGGCACAGGGGACACGGTTGTCAAATCAAATTGGAATTCCGATGCAAGTAGGGCAGGTTCACATGGAAAAATGTCAAAAATACACACGAAAAAGTCGTGAAAACCCGGAAAATTAATAACGGACAAACCATGTATCGAAATGATGCGGAATAAAAAGGAAAAATGTCAGGGGAAAAGTGGTTGGCAGGGCTAGGATGTCAGATCCTAGTTTCGAAGCAAGAAAAGCGCGTTCACATGGAAAACCGACTAAATTGCGCAAAATGCTTCAAAAATTAATAACTCAAAAACCGTGCACCGGAACAAAGGTAGGTAAAAAGGAAAAATGGTCAATTCAATGGAAGGAACAGGGCTATAAGGTGGGATGGGGACTTTGGTGAACGTAGGGTGCATTCTCATGAAAAAACCTCAAAATCAGGGAATGAAGAAAAACTAGAAGGCAACAGCCCCAAGGGTGGGTGGAACATAACCGGATGGGTGGGAAGGAATCCCATTAGGGTAAAAGCAAGGCAAGGCATTCATGCATGAACAGGTTAAGGCATATGCAGAGGGGTATGCAACATAGACGCGCAGGGACGCGTCCCCACACTTAAGACCTTAACGGATAGGGTTAACCAAGCAACAGGGACCTAGGACCACACCACAGACCATCCCCTAACTTCCCCACACTTAAAACATGAACATCACTAAGAAACAGAAGTTTGTAGGGTTAGAAAAACTTGGCCCGTTTCGTCAAGAATCAAGGTTGAGTGTCGACGGCACGTCCAGTGTTGTTGTCGGCGCTGGAGGGACCAAGGCATCTTCTCGGCACACGTTCGTCATGGCAGGGACCACGCCGCAGCACCCAGGGAGGTAGCTGATGGAAGGAATCACAGGAAATTCGTCGATGATGAGGGATATTGCACTCAACTCACAGTCACTCAATTGGAATGAAAAATCAGTCACTCGCCCCATGACTAATATCTCTTGAAGAATAAGGATTAAGACCCATATCTCATACCCGGTTGAGGAATCATCAAAGGGGAATTGGTGCAAAAAGAGTATGCCAGGGTGCACGGTTGATGGTGCATTAGTGCGTCCAACCCGTCTGGCATAGGTGCAAGGAGGAAGGCAAGGGAGCCTTACAGTGCCGTGTACAGAACAGGGTGACGTGTCTTGTGTTGACAGTAAAGACCCATCCCGTGGGTGCATAGGGAAACGGGAACATACCTGACTCCAAGTGTCGTAACGTCCCTCAATCTCACCTCTCGGTATTTGATTGAAGAAACTCCAGTCACACTCAACCCACCCTCTGTCTCACGCTCTGTGGATAGATACAGGAGGGCAGCCTTTTCCTGAAACCCATTGATGTAATCCTCACAGTCACTTGTGCAAAGATTGTATGCCTTGTGCGCATTTGATGGTGCAACTGTGCATCCCGCCCTGTGCCGGCATACGGTGCGAGAAGGAAGGCAAGGGAGCCTTATGGTGTAGTGCACCGAAACAAATTGTGCTTTGTGCATTGAGAGGCCCATCCCGTGCGTGCAACACTTCATTCACACTACTCACCTCTCATTTGATTTGAAGGGAAAAGACTGGTCTCTCGCCCCACCCTCTGTCTCACTCGCTGGTGATAGATATAGAGGGCAACCGTACTCACTTCCCCATCCGGTTAGGATGAAAGCGCACATCACTCGATTGTTTGTCGATGAAGATCGCGTCATCAGTTGGTGAAGAGGCGTACCCAGGGAGGTAGCCATCAAATCGAACGTTTTATTAGACAGGAACATGTCGTCTGCTGGAGGACAGGTAGTCACTTTGCAAAGAGACCCAGGACACAGCGTACCAAGGGAGGCAGCGTCGGAATTGGATCCTAGGGATATCAATTAATGAATCCACTTTCTGGACTGCTAGGTGTTGCCACCTTTTCCACAGCCAGCTTCTCGCCCAAGGGTGTTTATCACATTTTCTTGGAACGAGGCCTGCTATGACAGGGAATTGCTTCCTTTTCTCTCATAACCGATTTGTTTATTTGTTTTTTTTTCTTTCTTCTTTGGTTTTTTTTTTTCTTTTTTTTATTTTCCCCTATTCCCAAGGGTGTTTCCACCTTTTCTCGAAGAATAGGTCGGCATGACAGGGACCTTAGTCCTTTTCTCCCATAACCGATATGTTTTGTTTTGTTTTTTTCTTTTCTTTTCTTCAAATTGAACAAAGGAATGGTGGAAAGACCATGTGTCATAACCCACCTCGCCACTGTCGCTGGTGGAAAATAGAGGATAAGAGATCAAGGCTAGAAGGGGGGTTTGAGGAGATAGAGGGTTGCGTCCACCTCATCAGAAGTGATTGAAGAACGGCTATCAAAAGTAGCATCATAACAAGTACAGTGCCGCGCCAACGAGGGAAAGGATCAAGTGTCCATAATTGTCAAGATCCCCAAGGAGGGAAGTACTTCTTCAGGCGATATCCATTGATCAGAAAGGGATCATCAGAGGCATCAACGGTCTGCACTTGGACAGAACCATTAGGGTTGACGGCAAGTACCTTATAGGGGCCCATCCACCGCTGTTGGAGCTTGCCAGGAAACTTGCCAAAGCGTGAATCATAGGCTAGGACCAAATCACCTTCTTTGAACTCCTTGTGCTTGATGAAACTGTCATGGTAAGCCTTACGTCGAGCTTGCGTGGCTTCCATGCACTGTAGAGCCATCCGACGAATTTTGTCCAAACATTCCAAATGCAGGAGACGGCGTTGCAGTGAATCATCGTCCCCCAAATGCTCTTTGATAGCCACTCTCAAAGAGGGTAGTTCCAGTTCAACAGGAAAAACAGCTTCTGTTCCATACACCAACTGGAAAGGTGTCTGTCCCGTTGCTGCTTTATGGGAGGTTCTGTACGCCCAGAGGGCCTCTGTAAGTCGATCATCCCAATCACGACGATGTGCAGCAATTGTTCTTGTCAGAATCAAGCAGAGGATGCGATTGGTGACTTCGACTTGGCCGTTGGCTCTGGGGTAATAAGGAGTGGACTTGCGATGGCGGATCTTATACAACTCTGTCAACTCTTCCATGACTTTGTTAAGGAAATGAGTGCCTCTGTCACTTACTAGTTCTAAGGGACTGCCAAAACGGGTGATGATATTCTCGTACATGAACAGGGCCATGCTGTTACCATCGTCCCGCTTTAGGGCTTTAGCTTCACACCACTTTGTGACATAATCCGTACATACGAGGATGTATCGGTTCTGTTTCCTTCTGGTAGGAGGGTCGATTGGACCTACGAAGTCAATGCCCCACTTCTCAAACGGCTTCAACGGAAGGATAGGTTGCAATGGCATGGCACTTGTCTTCGTGGGTTTCCCCATTCTTTGACAAGCATCACATCTTTTACAGTAATCATAGGAATCTTTGTGGATGGTAGGCCACCAATATCCCGCTAGCAGAGCCTTCCTGGCTGTAGCTTCTCCTGCAAAGTGACCTCCACATGGCTCGTCGTGGCAAGCCTTCAGAACAATCCCAATCTCATCCCCTGCAACACATCTTCTGAGCATTTCATCTTTGCCTTTCTTGTACAATGCACCGCCTAGCAGGGTGTATGGGGCTGATTCTAGCATGAGCTTCTTCCTTTCCCGACTAGAAATACCAGGAGGGTACTGTTGGGTTGCTAACAGATTGGCAATGTCCGCATACCAGGGAGTGACAGTTTCTACCAAGAATAGGGAAGCATCAGGGAGGTCTAGATCATCCTGCTCCTCGTCTGCAGTTTGTGGGATACGCGACAGATGATCAGCCAGAACATGGGAACGACCAGGCTTAGTAATCACCTCAAAGTCAAACTCCTGGAATAAAAGGAGCCATCTCATCATTCGTCCCTTCACATCTGCTTTGTTCATTAGGAAGGATAGGGCCTCATGATCCACATAAAATTTAAAGTGGGTGGATAGGAGGTAATGGCGAAACTTCTCTAGGGCAAACACCATTGCCAAGCACTCCAGCTCGGTCACTGTATAGTTCCGTTCCCTATCAGTGACTTTCCGGCTTGCATAATAGATCGGTTGATCCAGCTTCGAGGAGCCCTTTTGGCAGAGGACAGCACCTAAGCCTTCAATAGATGCATCAGTGTGTACATGGAACTCTTTCGTCCAATCAGGAGGTTGCAGAATGGGTGCCTCTATCAGACACTGCTTCAGAGTGTGGAAGGCTTTGTCACATTCTTCTGTCCAAGTAAACTCTGCATCTTTCCTCAGGAGCTTGTGCAAGGAAGTTGCCTTTGTTGCAAAATGAGCTATGAACCTTCTGTAGTAACCCACATGGCCTAAGAATCCCCTCAACTGTTTGAGGTTGGTGGGTGCTGCCAGAGCTGCAATCTTTTCAATCTTTGCAGGGTCTGTTGATATCCCTTGTGCAGAGACAATGTGGCCCAACAGGACTCCAGAAGAAACCCCAAAGATGCATTTGTCGGGGTTGAGGGAAATCCCATACTCCCGGCATCGGTCAAAGCATTGTTCCAGATGTTCCCAGTGTTCACGGATCAAACTATAGACACAGAAGTCATCCAAATATACCTCAATAAAGTCGTGCAGATGATTTTGAAATGCGGCCATCATGACTCGTTGAAAAGTAGCAGGGGCATTGCAGAGCCCAAATGGCATCACTCGGTAAGCGTAGGTCCCCCATTCTGTGGTGAAGGTTGTTTTGGATTGGTCTTCTTCCGCAATCTGCACTTGGTTGTATCCGCTGAATCCATCCAGAAGAGAATAAAGTTCATGTCCTGCCACTGTGTCCAACAGTTGGTCTGTGAAAGGGATTGGAAAGTGATCCTTCTTTGTCTTGGAATTAAGCTTTCGAAAATCCACACATATTCGCAATTTGCCATTCTTCTTGGGTACAACCACGATGGGTGAAACCCATTCACTATTTGCCACTGGATAAATGAACTCGGCTTCTAGAAGCTTCAGTAGCTCCGCTTTCACCGATGTGGAATAATTCGGGTTCATTCGCCTCTGTCGTTGCCGTACTGGCTTGGCATCAGGCTCCAAGTCAATATGATGTTGACATATTGTGGGATCAATCCCCTTTAGGTCTTTGTAGGACCATGCAAACACGTCCAAATTTTCTTTCAACAAGTTGTACAAGGTTGACAACTCCTCTTCTGGGAGACTGCTACCCACCTTCAAGTGGCGTTCAGTACCTTTTGCATCCACAAAGGTTAACTGCCTTTCACCTTCTACTTCACGAATGAAGGTCCCGCGGACTGCTTCTGGGTACAGATCCGACTCCTTCAAGGGAGTGGTGTCCTCTTCTGATGTCCCACTAGAACCAACTTCTTCTTTTGGTGGAGACTTAGGTTGCTCCTTAAGATGTTGGAATGGGATTAAAGCCGTTCCGGGTTTGGTTTCAAAAGTAATTACCTCTTGGCTTGAGGACTCATCTTCTGAAGATGACACATCCAAGAACGTCACATAACAGGGACCCTCTGATGCCTGTTGGGTTGGTGGGACTGGTGCTTGTTGGCACGGTGCATCATCATCATCTTTGTTTGGCAAGGATGGGTTAGGACGGCAGGAGCCATACGTAAAAGACGGCTTGTTCTTCTTAATCCATTTCTTATAAAGGTTTTGCATATGAGAAGATCCATTTACCAGACCAAATGGTACCATCGCCATTCTATCCCATAGCATGAGCTCATTGGCTTCTGATACTTCTGGAACTTCTTCTTCAAATGTATCCTCTTCAGGTGGGATAGACTCTTCCGTTTCTCTTTCATAATCTTCTTCGTCCATATCATATCCATCCTCTTCTGTCTCTGTCTCTGTCTCTGCGTCTGCTTCTGTCTCTGCTTCTGCTTCTGCTTCTGCTTCTCCATCAACAGTTGCTTTCAACGCTCAATCCACTGACAATAGAACCCACATCGACCAATCAAGAGTGGATGCAACACGGTCACAACAAGGTGATGAACTCACACTAGTCACATCCAAGAAGAACCATAACGCAACAACGAAGCCTCTAGAGAAACATGGAAACCCCAAGGGCATGAGCAATCCCAACGTTGACCAATCTTGCTCATCTAGGCCTAAGCCCCCAGCTATGCTAAAGCCCAGGCAAATTCCTAGAACCTTGCATGAGATGGCAACCGAGCAAGCCCTCGCTGAACATAGAAGTGTCACAGAATGCTTAACTGAGTTGGATGCTAAGCTCAAAGTGTTCGCACGTATCTACATCCTTGCGGACATGGACGCATTCCCTAAGGAGCAGCTCGAGGAATACTTACCATTCCCCTTATCTTGGGAAGAGCAAGAACATCTTGACGAGCACTATAACAAGCTCTTACATGAACGCATGCATCTCATCCCTGACGCAGAGGCTGATGAACTGCGCTTAACTGTCACATTCAATGAAGTACTCTGCCGACCGAATCTCGTAGACCTAGAGCAACTAAAGCGACTGTCAGCAAGCCGAAGTCAATTTGAACAGCGTTGGTGTGAAAACTGCATTGTAATGGCCGAACTAGGGGCTCAGATCATGACAGTCTCTGAGGAGCGATTGGCCAAATGGCGATCCCAAAGGGACCCAACATATGTGGCACCAATTTCCCTTCGAGTGTTGATTGACATTCGGGGTACGGACTTAGTTGGAACTAGCCTAGAGAGCCCTCTGCTTGATAAGGTTCTCACTGAGGAGGAGTCACATGTTGCCAGTAGACTTGGGCAAGGGTCCATGCTGCTCGATGTGGGAAAATATCTATTGGTACTAAGTAAGCTGCCACGAGTGCTGGATGCGTGTGCCACGCTCCAGTACAACCCGAGTTCTACAATTGGTTCTTATCCTCGTGAAGTGACATTATGTATATAAATAAACACTAATTCTTGTGTCACCTTGTATAAACAATATCAACACACACAAGTAACGATAGTCAAGCGCAGGGAGAAGAGTTGGGTCTGACAGGCTAAGCTCCTCAAGTCCTCCTCTCATCACACATTTAAAATCCGTGTGACCATCCCCACCTCCAAGTGAAGGGCATGCAACCCACATGACCGCCATAGGAAGCCTTGACCAACAACTCTGATGGTGTAGACAGGGTGTAGTCCCTTCTCTATACACCTTCTTCCCTTTCCGGTCTATCCTTCCGAGGATGCGCCCTATCCCACTCCATGACAACCAGTCCACACAACTTAGCATAAGCCAATATCGGCTAATGGTTGGAGGCAAAATGAACATCATCATGGGGGCCATCCCTTTGCGACAAACACTGCATGCCTCACCCCTCCTCTTTTTGTCATATGCGCTTGAAAAACCACACTAAAACCCCTTCCATGCGAATAGTTGTATCTTGTATCAAGGTCTAACCCTTGGTTCGCACCTTGCAGGTCCCCCTACGAGGAAAACATGGAGAGCCTAGGGTAGCTGGCTTGCAAGAACGCTCTCCTCTACCGACGGGAACATGCAGCACACGCTCGTCCGCCAGTGCACTACGTGCCCACCCTCAAGAGGTATGCGAAGAAGCGAGGCCCTAAGCGACGCCGTCCCGGACGAAGGCCGAAGAACCCCCGGGCCATGAAAGTCGAGACTCGACGCAATGCGCAGCATGTGGCAACCTAGTGGCACAAACCCCCAATGTACACTCGGGCACTAGATGCTTGAGGGCAGAAAGGGTAGCGAGGGATAGGGCAGAATTTAATGAATTGTTTAAAGACATTCTGGAAATGGTAGCGGCCTGGGACTACACCATTCATGTCCCGGCTGACATGTTCCCTGCCCAGCCTCACGGGAGCCCCGCACTAGCACCGCCTCGGTCGCCTAGCCAACCGGACTCACCCCGCCTCTTACCTATAGACTAAATCCCTATGATGTACAAGTAGCTTGACAAGTCAGCATGCCAGAACATTTTGTTTTTGATGAGTAAAGGGGCAAGATCCCCACTTGTATACTTTCCCCTTACTTCTCGTGAATGTATGCGACCTTAACAAGCAATGAAATAGGCATCCCAATAAACATCATAGAATTCTGGAAAATTAGGTCTTATCATGATTGCATTTGATTGGATGCACTTAACACAGCGAGCATATACTCTCACGAAGTGACAAGTGGATGCAGGATAATACAGATTCTTGTTCGAAAGTGTTCAATGCCCGATCATCGCAAGACCATTGACCCCACAAAGAGCCGCGACAAAACCACGATGTTGAAAGCAAAAATCATCCTTGCCGACCACCCACATCGCATGGACCAACGCACATTCATGGGCCATGCTCTCTTTCTGGATCAAGCTCTATAGTTGGCTCACGGCAATCATTACCTCAATTGTACCAACATCGCGTGTGTCGCAAGGAGGTTTGCAATATCTCAAGTGTATCTCCCCATCTCAACAACTGCTTCTCTAACAACGAGGCTAGGGCACAATCATCACTGTAATATCCATTTCTTGAGCCTTCGAAGCTTGACATTTTCCAACCCACTGAAAGGCTGATAGCCTCAACATATTGCAATGGTTGTACTCAGGCAAGTCAAAAAAAAAAAAAGAGAAAAAAGAAGAAGAAGAAGAAAGAAAAGAAATGAACAAAAAGAAGCACCCACAATCACAACACGGCACCTAGGGGTCCTCAAATTAAGTACGTCCAATGACCTTGATCGACTGGCTCCGTCCCTAGTCCCCTAGCCCTTTAGCATCACCCACAATTGTTCAGGGCACATCAAGGGCAGGACATACCTAGGGATCTTGTCTCGCCTATGGTTAGACCTGTCACCCTGACCCACTTGCACAATTCTCTCTTGTACTCTGCCATAATACCATTGCAATCAATTGTGGTAAGCACCGCACGATTGGCCATGAAATGTACACCGTCCTCATCAAGCAAGTCCAATAGCTTCCAGCGGTGTCCCTGTATTCAATTATGCTCCATCGTGCAGTGACAATGCAAAAGATGTCTCATATACCTTCACGTGTACTTATTCTCAATATGGACAACTTTGCTTCATCCACACATTGTTACGAGAAACTAGCCCATGGTCTTCTAACTACGTAATATCTAAGTATGCACGAGCACTCACCTAATATCTGCACCAAAGTATATACACAGTTTGGGTCCTCAAATGCACAACAATACTCTCAGCTTGCTTAGAGTTTGACCTGTCTCCCAAACTAATCAAATATGTCTTGTGCACGATAAGAAGACTAGCACTACCCCTTAGGGAGAGACCACACGAGAGGTTTTCAAATTGCAGGTGTTGAAGACTCCAACGAAAGTGTCGTTTGATCTTCATCAACACCCAACTCTGAATGCTTATCCCTTACCATCCGACAAGCCCACAAAGGATCATCATATGCAGAATCCCCAACAAACCAACACTTGTGCTGGCCATCAATGCAATCCCCAACACAAAATAGCCTTACCGCCAAATCCAACAACCTTCCACCAGCCACCTTGGCCACCAACAGGCCCCCATGACCTTCTACCACACCACCACCAACACTCCTCCACGGAAACCACAGGCGTCCTTGTCACCCATGTCTTCGGTGCATGCTACCTATGACGATGAGTGCCATGGGACTGGCACTCGTCTAGGAAGGGGGTAATGTTAACCCTCAAACGAACGAAGGTGGAAAATCTGGAAAAGCTAAAGCATAAGACAAAGACAAAGGCCAAGGCAAAGAGAAATGGAAGACAAAGACACTCAAGGAGAAGAGTCCTAAATAAGGGAGAAAGGCGCACAAGGAAAAGCGCAAGTCAAAACTTTTGTAAAAGAGCGCAAGCACATCATGGTTTAATTCAAGGAGCGCCGGGCTCTCACCCGTGCAATTTGTAAATATAGACGGGCGGTGGAAAGGAATCTAGGAAGATAGAAGGACAATGGGAAAAAGGGTCTAGGCTACGGCTGGCCATGTAAAAAAGGGGAAAAGGGGATGACCGCCCAAAAGGGATTTAGGGTTTTGTATATAAAGTTGAAAAGTGAATGAGAAGCTCATTCTTGTGTGTGGCCAAAAGTAGCTCTCCTCTTCTTCTTCTTCTTCTTCTTCTTGCTTGCTTGAGCTTATGCTTGAGAGAGGGAGTGTGAGAGAGTGAGTGTGTAAGGGTGAGGGACCGAGGAGGAGAAGCTCTCCACCTTCTCCTCTCTTCTTCTCTTCTCTTCTCTTCTCTTGTCTTGCTCGCGGCAATGGAGCTTGGAGCGTGGAGCTTGAGGATGGAGCTTGCTTGAAGCTTGCACTTGGATCGTGGAGCTACTAGAGTGCGCAGAAGAGGAGGTAACTCGAACGGCACGGAGGTAAGCTCACTACACCTGTAAGGTAGGCATTGCACGTCGGTTATGTGAGAGGTAGCCATTAGTGCTCGGCTTGGAACGCTTGAAACAATAAGTGGTCCATGGGTCTTGGCGGTTGAGTGAAGGTCCCACAGGGAGAGAGAGGAGAAGAAGAAGGAGAAGGAGAAGAAGAAGGAGAAGAAGAGAGAGAGAGGAGAAGAAGAAGAAGAAGAGAGAGAGAGAAGAAGAAGAAGAAGAAGAAGAAGAGGGAGAGAGAGAAGGAGAAGAAGAAGAAGAAGAAGAGAGAGAAGGAGAAGAAGAGGAAGGGAGAGAGAGAAGGAGAAGAAGGAGAAGAAGAAGAAGAAGAAGAAGAGGAAGGGAGAGAAAGAAGGAGAAGAAGAGGGAGAGAGAGAATGAGAAAGGAGGAGAAGAAGAGGAAGAGAGAGAAGAAGAAGAAGAAGAAGAAGAAGAGGGATAGAGAGAAGTGGAAGATAATTAGGGGAGGATATAGGGAGAGCGAGAGAGAAAGAGAGTGGGAGAGAAGACTATGAGATGGAGAGGGTGAGATAGATGGAAAAAAAATTGGGGAGAGGGTAAAAGAAGAAGAAGAGTTATGCATGTTGAAGTCACATTGTTTGGCCTTAGACTCCTTGTGAACTCGCGTACCACTTCCTTCCGCCAGGGCAAGAGCGGTCGATTTACCTCAAGGGTTGCAAGACCAGGAACGCACAAGGATGACACCCAAGAGATGAGTTACAAGGAGCACAAGTGCTGAATTTGCAAACGGAGCTAGGAGCATATCCAATGCAAGCGGAGACATGAATACCACCAACCCTCCAGCAATTATAGCTCATATCCAAGTTGTACCAAGATTTAGATTCTTCTCGCGCATCTTGAATTCTTAAATAGAGGTATAATTTATGTATTCGCCATTAAAGGGCTTAGGATGGGTTGATCTTCTACCCTAAATAGGTAACCATGCTTAATAAAGGTCAATGTGAAATCACTTAGATCATTTAGAAGGAATTTGTTAAATTGACCTCGCGAAGCCCTAACTCAAGGGGGAGAGTGAACTTTAGGGTAGTTGATTTATGCTAAGCATGTTGCTTGGAACTGTTGAAATGGTTTTAAGGAAGGTTGATCTTGTTAAAGATGGAAAAAGTAATTGCTAGGAAAAGTGGTTACTTGTTGGATTAGGAAAGGATGTTTTCCTAGTTAAAGGATGTTAGGCTGGTTGTTTCAGCTTGATTGCTTTCGAAAGGATACCTAAGGATTGGTTGTGGTCCAAGTGATTATATTTTCATGGCGGGAACTGTAAGGATAAATTGCCATGGGAACCAAAGCGATGTTTTCCCTAGAAAGTGCTATTGGGTTGGTTGCTTCAGCTGTGGATGATTTCCTAAAGGGATAATTAAGGAAGGATGGCACTAGCTACCCCCTGCGAACCGCCAAACCCTAACCAAGGGGGTTATGAATCTGCGCCGAGAATGTGGACCGAACCCGCCACGAGAGGTCTCTCCGTGGAAATTACTTGGTGTAGGAGGACGCTTGGGTGCCAGGGGGGCTCTGGCCGTAAATCCCAATGCCTCCGGACCCTACATAAGTGTTCTACATGACTTAGGATGGGATCCTGAGGCTCTAGATACTAGTTACAGGGCAGAATCTTTGTAGGATAAACCTTCGGGTTTTTATTGCCGAAGACGAAAGGATTTTTCTACGGAGGCAGAAAGGGACACTTAATTCTCCTATATGGGTGGGAGACAAACATTAATTTGAAGATAAGTTAAGGAAGTGTTTGATCTTGTTTTATCTTGTCTTCATGTCTGTGCCCTAAATTACGTACTAAAGAAGAGCGCATTGTGAAGCAAATAGTCAATTCTATCTACACTCCGACAGGTATGATGCGTTCTCTCAGGTCCGCGTTTTCTAAAGACGACCAATTATCAGGGCTAAAATCCCACGATTGGTATAAGATATGTCAGGTTTGTACTACAAATGGGTTGTAAGTGGCCTATGTATTTTGCTATTTGGAGTGTAGTCGTTGTTCATAATGCTTCCTTGTTTGTGGCAGTTTGTACTACCGATCACGATCACACGATGCCTTACTCTAGAAATACGCATGGTGATTTACAGGTTGTCAACTTTAGTGCAATGGATCTCACAGAAGGAGATTAAGACGTCCTCTATTGAATCCGCAAGGCAAGGAGCAATGGAGACGGTCTGTCTCTTTGAGAAATACCTGCCTACTAGCATGCTCATGATACAAATCCAACTTCTTGTACATCTTGTAGATGAAGTGGAGATTGCTAGACCTGTCCATATGTAATGTGTCCGTTCCTCAAATCACGGGAGATGTCTTAGCAGTCCATCGAGAGATATATCTAGAAGACGCCGCCCAAAACTCCCAAGGAATGACATGGGGTTTTCCAACTAGGGTCTCTCGAGTCTACCCCGCAATGGAACTTATCCGGCCGCTCCCACTAGGACCTGAAGTCTGGGTTCCTAGCCAACATTGTCTAAGGTCATAGACCGACTTTTTCCTAACATTTCTCGTTAACATTTCCTTTGAGGAAAGCTCTCGGCTAACTAAGACTACCCTTCCGCAGGATAGACCCATTGGTCACATCGACCACGCTTCCCTCGGGGGTTGTTTTAGTTATCTAATTACCTACCACATTATGTTTGACACATAAAAGCAGCTTCCTTAATTAACTCGTTAATCACAGGTTCCTTTACGTAATTTAGGGCACTGACACGAAGACAAGATAAAACAAGATCAAACACTTCCTTAACTTATCTTCAGAATAATGTTTATCTCTTGCCCATACAGGAGAATTAAGTGTTCCTTTCTGCCTCCGCAGAAAAATCCTTCTGTCTCCCGGCAACAAAACCTGAAGGTTTATCCTCCCAAGATTCCGCCTTGTAACTAGTATCAAGGCCTCGAGATCCCATCTCGAGTCATGTAGAACACTTGTGTAGGGCCCGAAGGCATTGGGATTTACGGCCAGAGCCCCCACTGGCACCCAAGCGTCCTCCTACGCCAAGTAATTTCTACAGAGAGACCTCTCGCGACTGGTTCGGTCCACATTCCCGGCACGGATTCACAACCCCCTTGGATAGGGTTTGGCGGTTCGCGGGGGTAGCTAGCGCCATCATTCCTTATATATCCCTTTAGGAAATCAACCACAACTGAAGCACCTAGCTAAAAAAACAATCACTAGGGAAAACATCCCTTTTGTTTCCATGGCAATCAGTCATCTCAGACCCGGCCATGCAATCATCAAACATACCCCGCTTGTGTTAACATCAAAAACCACATTAACAAACAGTTGAATGCACAACCTCTTGCTTCAAGGCATCGCAATCCCATTGCATGCACAATCAGAATTTAACTTGGATGTATCAAAATACTTGCTCAAGGGATTTACAACCTTTTCGAACAACCAAGCATAACTTGGATCAACAATCCATTTAGGGTTAGGTCACCAGCTTCAATTAAACTAGGAGCATATCCATTTGTGATAGTCCACAGCATGATCGATAAAACAATTCGCAGGTAATTATAATTATTCCTAATGCACCGGATCTCATGAAGGTCTAGGTTTCTATCCATCGGAACTATCATTTCATGTGTTTCTTTTAGTCATGATCGCGAAGCATGAATTCTAAATGACTATTCATGCACTGAACTCGTTTAAAAGCTATTATTTTATGTGAAATAATGCAAAAACCTTATCATTTTATGTGTGTAAAAGCTATCATTTCATGCTCTATACTCTACCATTTCACGCATGCAACCGAGCGCTTAGAGTAAACAAAAAATCCTACGACTCGTCCTTGTTCCATGCACGTAGCTAACCCTTTTATTTACTTCACGAGAGAAAATACATAATTAATTATAAGCTTAAAGAACCTGGGTTTGATTCATGTTCACAAGGGCGTTTGTTGCGTTGGTTCCTCCGCTCACCTCTCCCGCATTACCGGTGCCAACGGTGGCTTTGGCACCTACGCTTCCCGTGATTTTCTTCTTGGGTGCCATTTCTACTCGGGGTTTTGGGAAGTCCGGGCCCTGGCGGCCTTCAGGATGATTGGTTCGGGTGGGAAGGGTCGCGGCCAAGGGATCCTTTGTCGATGAGGGGGTGGCTTGAGTGTGGCTCCTCGAACCGTCTTCACTCTCCAACTTCCCCCTCTCTCTCTCTCTACTTCTTCTCTTCTCCTCCTCTCTCTCTCTCTTCTTCTTCCTTTCTTCTTTCCTTCCCCTACTCTCTCTCTTCCTATTCTTCTTCTTCTTCTCTTCCTCTTCTCCTACTCTCTCTCCCTCTGCTTCCCTTCTTCTCTCTCCTTCTCTCTTTCCTCTTCTTCTTCTTTTCCCTTCTTCTCCTACTCTCTCTCCCTCTGCTTCCCTTCTTCTCTCTCCTTCTCTCTTTCCTCTTCTTCTTTTCCCTTCTTCTCCTACTCTCTCTCTCTCTCCTTCTCCTCTTCTCTCCCTCTCCTCTTCCTCTTCTACCTCTTTTCCTCCTCTTCTCCGTCTTCTCTTCTTCTTCTCCCTCTTTTCTCACTTCTTCTCTTCTTCTTCTCCTTCTCTCTCACTACTTCCCTTCTTCTTCTTTTCTCCTTCTCTTCTCCCTCCTCTTCTTCTTCTCTTCTCTCTCTCTCTCCCTCTTCTTCTTCTTCTCTTCTCTCTCCCTCTCTTCTTCTCTCCCTCCTCTTCCCTTCTCTCTCCCACTCCTTCTTCTTCTCTCCTCCTTCTTTCCCTCTTCTTCTCTCCTCTCTCCTCTCTCCTCTCTCCTTCTTCTTCTCTTCTCTCTCCCTCTCTTCTTCTCTCCCTCTTCTTCCCTTCTCTCTCCCACTCCTTCTCTCCTTCTCCTTCTCTCCCTCTTCTTCTCTTCTCTCTCCCTCTCCTTCTTCTCTTCTCTCTCCCTCTCTTCTTCTCTCCCTCTTCTTCCCTTCTCTCTCCCACTCCTTCTTCTCTCCTTCTCCTTCTCTCCCTCTTCTTCTCTCCTCTCTCCCTCTCCTTCTTCTTCTCTTCTCTCTCCCTCTTCTTCTCTCCTTCTCCTTCTCTCCCTCTTCTTCTCTTCTCTCTCCCGCTCCTTCTTCTTCTCTCCTTCTCCTTCTCTCCGTCTTCTTCTCTTCTCTCTCCCTCTCCTTCTTCTTCTCTTCATTAGGGCCAAAAACGCTTCAAAAAATGCACTTTTGTTAATCACGGGATTAAGGAAAGGGCCAAAGAAAGTTCGCCACGTGTGCAAGAATATGGTATTCTTGTCTCCTCTTTTTTAGAGATAGTGGAGTCTATTTCATGATTCTCTCTTCTTTTTTAGCCAAAACCCCTAAAGTCTGACATGTTTTGGAGTCCCAAAGACGTTATTTACTTACAAATCTGACAAAATACGTGATAGAGATGTGATGAAATTAATAATGAGTTTTTTGAAAGTCGGGAGATCTTTCAATATTGTTTTTGGCGCCCAATACATACTCATTTGTGTTCTTTGCGCTACTTTTTAGTTCATTCACCCACCTTTGAGCTTCTTTCTCCGCGCTTTCATTCTTTTCATGGCTTCCTCCAGGCGCCCTTCTCGTTTAATACACTCTCGCACAGTCTATAGCCAGGGAGCAGATGGAAATTTTGAGCCCAAAACCTTTGCTGTAAACGATTGGGTTACCATGCTGCCATCTTGCAAGGGCTCTCACAAGGTGAAAAGAAGAAAACGAGATGATATAAAACATCACTGGAAGGGGCGTATCATTGCCTTCAAAATTATGCCCGAAGGCTCGTTTGTCAAGGTGCAACATGTTTACATGGCCAAGGATATGCACTTGCCTCCAAACGAACGTGTTCCCCAACAAACACATTGTAAGTTATTAGTTGAATAACGTATATAATTATTTTCCATTTATGCAAGTTCTAACAAACGGTTCGTCATTGTAGATATCTTTCTGTCAACAAGTATTGAATGGCAACCTGTGGAAAGCCTAAGTGGGACTTTCCATGCCATTCATAAGGTATTGGCAGACATTATTTATGCCGATCAAACTGTGTCTTTTTTTAGTGAATGCAAGGTTTTTATATATTGTGCACAGTATGTGGTTCCCTCTAAAGCGGATAGGTATGAGAATATCGAAGATTTGCCATTGCCAAGTCTTTCATCTCTAAACTGGGAGATTCTTGACAAGGTAACGGTGCAGAGTTTCAAATTCAAAATATCTCAGGATATTAAAAAGTCCATGACAGCTGGAAGGATCTCAAGAAGAATACGTTTATCATGGTTTGTACCCCTTCATATCTTCGTGGCTTGCTTCAAAACAGCAAATTTACAAAGAACGAAGGTATCCTGGCTAAGTAGAAACTTTTCGGAAGAGGATTTGGACAACACTATAGGGATGCATTGGAAATCTAGAGAGTGCGACCATAAGGGTGATATTTTGAGGTGCAGTGCATGCCCTCAATCCTTGGCTTTGGCTTACAATATCCCTTGCCAAACTCTTGCTTTGGGCTTTGATTACAGGAGATACAAACTAAGATTGGTTATTTGGGTTCCCTTGGATTCCGATACAGATTACACACCATATAAACTTGCGGTGCACGTTTTGCCGCATGAAGAAGTAAAGAAGGTGAATGTTACTTCCAATTGGAGTCTGAAAGATGTGAGGGATACCTTGGAATTGCTAGACAATACATCCCATAGATATAAGTTCAAAGTGAATGGCGTAACAATTGGTAAAAGAGCCGAGCGCTCTTTCTCTTGTACGAGTTGTTTGTCTCCCACAATTGTGAGTTTTGAGCCTTGAGAATGAAAACTTTGCAGGAATTTATCTTAATAGACTGTCCTTAAGATATTTTTTAGTGGGAACTCATAAGCTATCATGAAGCAAGTTGCCTTTCGAATGTATATAAATAAAATGTACATTACATTCGATTTATAAGTGAAAATTTTCATTACACCATGAGGTACAAAAATTTCATATAAATGTACAAAGCCAAAATAAATGTAATAAGCCAAAATAATTCGATTTCTTCAAAGATATTTTTTCTCACGAGGCCTTTCTTTGATTGTTGAAAAAAATTCACCTTTACAGGTAGCCTCTTTTCTTGGGGCTTAAGAGGGGATGGATCAAATTTCAAAGGAGAAAGCATTGGCATTCCTTTTTTTTTAGACTCTGCAGCAGTGGTCCCATTGCCTTTGCCCTTGCCCTTGCCCTTACCATTGCCATTGTCCTTACCCTTTCCCTTGCCCTTTCCCTTGCTTGTGCCCTTGGCCATTGAAGTTTTGGGAGGAAGAGGGGAGTCAGGATCATATGGTGTGATTGCCTTGTCCAGAATCAGCTCAATGCATCTCTCCCTTATCCACCAAACATATGAATCAGGATAGTCTCTACACTGTAAGAATAAATGTTATAAGTTAGTGAAAAGAAATCATGATAAGGGTTACACAAACATCAAATGAAATTAACTTACATTCACTCCTTCTATTTGTAACAAATTTGAATCCACTGTTCTGCAAATATTTGAGATAACTCTCCATCCACAAGAATGCGCATCGCTTTGCAATGGAACTTCTTGTAGAAGAAACGTATAAGGCCTTTGAGGATCAGCAAGATCCTCATATGTAGTATCCAAAAATGTAGAAACAAGTTTACCAGCACTGCAAAAGGAAGCTTTGTAAGCTCAAAATATTTTTTGTAAATAAAATCAAAGTAAGTGGTTTTCTTTCAACATACATTCGTGCTTGACCATGAACACCGCTGAGAGAGTTCATAAAGATAATTTCTCTTGTAAGACAATTAATGTAGATGAGACTCCAATGCCCTCTGCAAATTCATAAAAGAGGTGAGTAGAAGGGTGAAAGCAAATGAATATAAATTTTCCGCTACAGAAAAAGAAAAATACCTTTCTACATAAGGGAAAAAGATATGGTAATTTGTCACACTATCGAAGCTACGAAAAAACGGTGAAATATTAGAACCAGATTTTGCAAATAGTTCCACAGAGAGAAGTGGATCAACAATATATATGGTTCTACGGATATTGAGAGTGAGAGAGGAGACCAATGCCCTGCAGTCAATAGCAAAAGCTATTCAATACAAATTACATCCAAAATATACTTGAACCTATAAGACTTTACTTACGCAAAAAAAAAAACAAAAAATATAAGCCTTACCTTATGCAACAAAAAACAACGGAGTCAGATAGTTGGACATCCCTTTTTTCCAACATGGGCTTGTCCTCGGGAGATATACTAAGATATTCCTCCTCAGGTTCCGCAGAAACATTCACAAGTATCTGCCCATACACTTTGCCCATCCTGTCGCTGTTGACGGGAGCAAGTGATGCGGCTTTCCTCTTGTAAACTTCGTCTTCAGTTTCCAACACCTCCTGATTTTTTTCACTCAAGAAAGACTCCTGCTGGGTGGCACCCCTTGTAGAGTAAAGGTGAGTTACATCCTCAACCTTTAGCTTTTTCTCTTTCCTGGACAATTTCGGGGGAATGTTAAGGATTTCAAGGGCTTTTTGATCGTTGGAAGGCAAGGGCCTCAGCACTTTATCGAACCTATACCTGATTCTGCTGATGATGCTGAAATCCTTATTCATAAGGGTGATTCTATGAGCATGGGCGGCAGCAATGTAAGCATCGTTCATGAAATCAATAACAAAATCTTCTGCGGCCTCTTGCAGGGCAAGAATGGCTGAGAGTTGCCACTTCTTATTTAGACCAGAGACAGTTGCCACTTGAGACAATCTATCAGAGATCTCTTTAACAACTCTTATAAAAGCAGCCCTTGGAATGACATGCTGTGTAGCTCTCTGGGCTTTCCTGATCTCACTGAAACATCTCTGCATATAGAAGAATCGGGACTTCCTCTTTCTCTTTTGTGGCTTGGGAGGTTCAGTGGCTTCAGCAGATGTAGGCTCAGGTGCAATTGTAGGGGATGAATCTTTCACAGGGCAAGTCTCACCCTTTGCTTCCTCAACTTCAGGAGAAGAAACATTCACTGCACTGAAATTCTTTAACTCCATGGAAGATGTTAGGCCAACACCTGGTGTAGGGGGGATTTCTATGGTAAAATGCTCTGGGGCCTGTGATGGCCCAGCTTCAACAAAATTTGAAGAGGGCTCCTCCTCAGATTCATCAAATTGTAACTTTCTTCTACCCCCACTGTCCTTCTCATCTAGATACAATGTTCTTGCAGTTTGCTTTGTCCTTGCCATCCAGAGAAGCAAATACAAGAACCAGAAGGACAACAACTGAAATAGCAAAAATCTGTAAACGCAACAGGCTAAACGGCGCGAGAAGGGACGAAAAGAGAAATTTCGATACGGCACGATATGAACAATACGAACAGTATGGAAGCGCGCCCTCGCTCCGTATTGGAGATTACAAGAGGAGAAATGCCGAAATGGCGTGATAGGAGGAATGTGAAGACGATGGAACCACACCCTCGCTCCGTATTGGAGACGACAATGCTGATACGGTGCGATATGGAGAAAACGAAGACAACGTAAAGAAGCCCTCGCTCCGTATTGGAAATGACACAAGGCCGATATGACGTGAGGGGGAGGTTACGAAAGCCTCGGACGAACGTCCTCGCTTCGTATCGGCACACCTTGTTTTGACCAGCGAAGCAAAGGACTTAGCAAAAAGACCACCGATACAACGCGAGAGATTAGAAACGCAGAAGACGCAAGACTTGGATCGCAACGTATCGGCAAGCAAGGCGGAAGAGCTCGAGAAATGTAAAGTGTACACGTAGGAAAAATAACCCCTTATATACCCACGTCAATCATGACACGTGTCGAACACGTGTCTGGCGATGATTGTGCCATGTGTCTGTGCATATCGTGCATATGCTACGTGTGGACTAACGACCGGTCCACGTGTTTGCCATGTGTTTATCGGCCACGTGTTGGCCAACGGCTATTGCCACGTGTCGAAGCCCAACAGATAGTGCCAGGTGGCATAATTCCACGCCTACATAAGGGTGTGTCCCTAATCCGTACAGCTTTTTTCGGTTTTTTGTGGACCTCTATCTCTTATCCTAAACGGCGCGAGAGCGAGTGTTTGTCTTCTTTGCTTTCGTCTGTTCGCGTCGTTTTGGAGGTTCTGCAGAGTCTTCCTTCAGCTTCCCTCCTAAGCTCATAGTGCCCAAGCTCGGGTGATCACGGTTGTGGCTCTTTCGTTAAGGTTCTTGCTGGAATCACCGATACGGCGTGAGGGGGCACATTCGTCTGAAGCGTTTTGGTCTTATCGCGCCGTATCGGCACAAGTTGGAAACATGTCTGAACCCACAGAATTCCTAGGCTCCAAGGTTTTTCCAAGAACTGGTAAAAGAAGAAGGCTTTCAAAAGGCTCAAGGGCATCAACATGTGATGAGCCTGTGCATTCTGTTTCTTCTCCATGCTCTGCCACCAGTGTGAGAATGCCAAGTACATCTCCAGGGAAGCGAACGTCGGTAATGAGAGGTCAAGGAGTATCAGAGCTTACTGATATCACTCCATCAGAGAGGCTTCTTGATTTTATCCTTCAGAATGGAATGGATCTCTCATTCTATGGAGTTGTGAAAAATGTCCTTAATCTTGATTGGGACCTTGATAGTGTTTTGAAATATTGTAAAAAATATATTTTGGAGGACTTTTTGGAGTTTGAAAATCTTGCAGGTCCTTCTGTTGAAGTTGGCACAATTGAATATGTCCATGTTCCCATTGGGTCAACAAGAAATGAAAAGTCGGTGTTTACTAAGAAGTGTGGTGCCCACTCTCTGGAGAGGTTTTATTCAAGAGACATATTGTGCTCCACTCATTCCAAAAACTACAAGATGATGAGAAAATCTGCTACTTTTATTGTTTTCACCCTTGTCAAATATCCTGTGAAAGCTGAGGAGCAACAGTTGGAAGGAGCAAAGTCTGCCAGCTTTTGCATGTTAGATGATCTGGCAGATGAAAAGGAAACAGAGGAGGTTGTAGATGCAGATTTTGAGGCTTCTTGCTGAGAATTTGGATGTTGCTCACTTCAAAGCTGAGACTATCATTGAGGAGAGCCAAGGAGATACAAACCCTCCAACTAATGAGAGTTCTCACCATATTGTTCCTTCTCTACTATTTATACCTTTCAAGGACAAGGAGTGTGTTTTACTGTCAGATATTCAAAAACTTTTTAATCTCAGGGAAGATTATTGTCTAGCAATTATTGCAGAGGCTTCTGATGCTGCAAATGGGATAATTGACACAGAGAATGAATCAAAGGAAGAGATACTCAAACTTGATAAGGAACTCTAGACGATAAGTTTATTGATGCTGGTGAGGCCCTCTCTCTTTGTTTTGAAAAGGCCAAAGAAGCTGAGAAAGAGTTGAGTATTACTGATGAGGACTTCGATCACATTCAAAGCGAACTTGGGATTTCCAATTTTGGAAGAGAGGAGTCTGAATATGTTAAAGAATTGATTAACACCAATGAGTCATCATCATCAATAAATTTATGAAATCCATTTAAATTGGAGTACGATGAAAATCAAGTGGTAAGATAATTTTGAATTTGCTTTTACACATTGGTAGGTTTACATTTCATGCTCATTCAGTATGGGTTTTATTTGCAGTTGGAGATTGCTGATACATATAACTTCTTGGGACGTGGCAAAGGATCGAGAGCTGCTGGTAGTACATTCAAAGACATTGCACTCGGCCACTACTTGGCTAGGATTGACCCTGATTCCTTTTTAGAACTTCATAGTAGTTTCTCAGAGGATGCAGCATGGCCCATACTTTGTATTAAAGCTCTTACAAGGCTTCTAGGTTTCTCAGGATTACAATATAATGCCCACAAAGTAATGTTTTTGGAAAAGATTGCAGCAATTAGGATTTTTGGCTACGGTCCAGGTTACTCTACTTCTAGAGCAGGATACTTTTTGGCGTTCATATCCTACGCCTTGGCTGCAAACCGAACTGATGTAAAATCTATAGCTGGCTGCAAGAGAAAAAAATTTCTACGTTATAGAGGAAAGATTCCTGAGGAGGAAGAGAATGTGAGAGTTTTGGAAAACTAGCTTTGTATATATTCTTTCTTATATATAAAAGTGAGATTGCTCATGTGTCATTGCCGTCTTTTATCTGCATTCTTTGAAGTTGTCGTCGAAAAAACCAATTGAATAGCTCCTCCAAAGCATTGCTTTTTGTAACTCCTCCCCCATGCCTTGTGCTTCGAAAATAACTTGTGCGTCTTGATAGTGGGATTTTTCCATGCCTTGGTTACTATAAGTTGCTAAGGGGCCATGCTCCTCCACAAAGTAAGGTCCATGAATATGAAGAATATGCTACAATACAAAGTAACACTAATTTTATACCAATTGAAAAACCTGTCAAAATAAGCCCATATTAAATAATTGTTACTTTACCAGATAAAAAGTGATATCTTTTTCTCCCCATGCCTCTTTTATCGCCTGAACAAGCTTTGTGATTGATCTTTTGAACTCTTCCGCATATGTATATGTTGTCTTATGTTGCCTGAGGAGTTTCAGAAAAACATCAAGGTGTATCCAAACCTCCATTCTAAGAAACGCAAGCCTCGGCGTGCTTGCAACATTTGTTGTGATCTCACATAGCTCTCTCCAACACTCCCAAGCCGCATTCACCTGCCTTCCTGAATGGTTTCCTAAGAATCGTCTAGCTTTTGAGCCTCCCATAGAGACATCGGCCAAGATATCTCTTATTTTTCCTGAAAGTATTGGATCCTTTCTCAAGTGAACTTGGCCCCCATGAAATCCCATTTTCGATAGTAATGCCTCGCATTTATCAATACACTCATCTGATAAAGATAATGGCTTAATGGAATATGCGTAGTCAAGATGCAACCTAAGAAGCTTATCGATTATTCTAATCTCTGCATGCAAAGTACAAATATGAACATTCTTAAGAGAGATGGAAAGAATGGGATCCCAGATGTCTTCTATGTTTTTAAATTTACTCAAATCTATAGAGTCTCTATTTGGGGCTCTTCTTACTGGTCGCAAACTACTCCAATCTTTGGATCCAATACTTTCCATACAATAAATGCAAGGATATTTTGCATTTGCACCATTACATATTCCAAGCATACATTTGATAGTTTTCAAATCAGCACTTATATGCCATTCCACATTAAATTTACCAACCCCATCAACTACCAACATTTTGCCTTCACTTTGAGACTTAATGATATTTGGAATACCTGTATGGTTGAACAACCATTTCAACGTTTGATGATTTTCAATTGGTACCTGGGCTGCACCAATCCACCAAATCTCCACCTCGGATTGGATCTTATGCAATGGAGCTTGGCCCTCACCATTGCTATGGTCAAATGCCATGTTCATGAGGCAAATGCTAATTCTTTCCATCTTCTGTCCCTTTTGAATCTGTGCTTCATCCAACTTCAAGGCAAACTTTAGAACACCATAACTTTCTTCTACTGTAATTTTATACATGTGAACCATTGCAATTTGCACCTTTTTTAGATCAACCCATATATTGTTAAACGCATTGTAATAAAAAATTGCCTGTTTTTTTTGTTTTTCATAGGACATAGACCTTTCGATGTGAATGTAATCTCCAAAAACATGTGGAATCTTGCGATTCATGGCAATTCTTGCAGTCAAAACTGCAAGGGCTCGTGGCAATCCAAATATAGTTACCCTATTGTGTTTAAAAATTTTAAACCATAATCCAGAGATAGCACGATAACCTTTTCGACTTATACCCACAGTATCACATGTCTCTACGATTTCATTTGCTTTCACCGTGCCTTTTAAATCCTTCACTAACTCTTTGAGAGTTGGACCTCTCAAATCCGCATTTTCGGGTGACTTAAGAATCCTCAAAATATCTTTCTTATTCATGGTTTCCTTCAAAAGTTTGATTCTTTCCTCATTCTCTCGGATATTTATGCCTAGTATGTTAGAGACATATTTCTTTGTAAGATTTAGTCTCCTTTTCTTTGCTCTCTCACACAAGCTGGTTATATTTTTTAATGGTCTCTTCCTCTCTCTAAATCCTACTGGAGTTTCTCTCAAGCGTGTTAGCTTATCCTGCAATGACTTGTTAACATTTTTCAAAATATCAATCTGACTTGTCAACTCTAAAATATTTGTTTGTGTAGTTTCTAGTGCTTTTTTCATTTCGTGCATTTGAGCTATATATGTGTAAGACGCAGAGTATAACCTCATACAGTAGCCAAGCATTCCATTGTAACCTTCACCAGCATATCTTATATAGTCATGGACATTGAAAAAAGGAGGTGGTTTACCTGTAGAAGGATCCCTGGGATAAATATTTCCATCCACCCACAAATCTATATGCTTCATTCCTTGTGTTCGCAACCTGTTGGCTTCAATCTCATCTATCAATACTCGATGATGTATACTTCTCCAAGATGTGTAAATCAGATCTAGCTGAATAGATAGCTTGTATTTACGTGTGCTTGCGCCTGTGTTATTTGAAGTAGTATTGCTAGACATTCTAGCAAATGAACCGAGCAAGAACCTCACAGTGATAGGAAGCAAGTGCAACAAAAGGAATGGTAAAAGAGAATAGTGTGTAGAAAGAAAACGCGGGAGCAAACAAATGCAAAGTTCGTACGAAAATCTCGAAAATACAAAATCTCTCGAGTTCCAAGACAAAAACGGCCGAAAAGGTGACCCCTAACTTGGATTAAAAGATTAGGGAAATTAATGGCCGACCTCTTCAATGAACCAAATATTCTCTCATTAATCACATCTGGATAACCAAATTTAGAGGTTTTATTCTTCCTAAACCTCAACTAATTAGCAACTTAATCACTTTCTTACAAGTGCCATTTTTGAAGCATTTTTGGCCCTAATGCTCTCTCCCTCTCTTCTTCTCTCTCTCTCTTCTTCCCTTCTCTCTCCCAATCCTTCTTCTTCTGGAGCCCCAGCGGGCTGGCGATCAAGGGGGGGTGTCATGTCAGTCAACGGCCGCAGGGGGCTGCCTGTACGTTAGGCTAGAGGGCAGGCTGATGTGCTGCAACGGAGGGGGGATGTGCTACAGTAGGGGGGGAGAGCTCCCTCCTCCCATCGTAGCCTTGGGGGGGGGGGAGGGGGGGCTTTATAGGGGGAGGAGGTATGGGGGGAGATGGCGCTCCCACCGTCTAGGGGGGGCTGCATGCCCCCCCTCTTGTAACTTACTTTTACTCTCTCTCTCTCCCCCCACATGCAGTCGGCAGGGGGAGAGAGAGGGGGTTAAAATTTTTTTACAAATTTTGAAACTTTTCTCTTGGGGCATACACGATGGATGTTCTTCTTGGAGCGCTTCATGAAAACCTTGAAAGGCTTTGTGCAACAACGAGCTCGGGCAGAAGGTAGCATGGCTAAAGGTTGGTTGGTGTCTGAGGTGTTAGTGCATATTTCATAATGGCTACCAATAGTGGATTCAAAAAACAGTATGCTATGGTCGCTGAAGGATGATGATAGACTGACTGGAGATGTGGTGGTTGGAAATGGGGTAGAAAAAAGAATGGATGCTGCAATGGAGGAGAAAGTGAATCGCTTTTGTATTTTGCACTATGCCTCCATGGAGACATGGCTCGCTAGGTACCAGCAAGCTAGGAAAGATCAAGAAGAAGCGCAATCTGAATTTCGACATAGTATGCGCCATCAACCAATTCGATATCCCGAGGGCATAGAGAAGATGCCGTGGTTTACGCAATGGTTGCATGGAGCTTTGACCACAGCGTCTCGCAAAGGGGTAGAGGTCTCAACCGAGGAGTGGGAATTCTCAAGGGGATGTAGTCCAAAGGTGATGACATGTTTAGGGTTTGCCGTATCTATATTTTATATGCGACAAATAATTGAGTGTTTCAATGTACAGTTCAAATTATTTAGTGCAATGTGGTCGCGCGGACGGCATTTTCACGTGGAGCGTATTGACAAAATGCACTCCACAACAGATTGTGGTATCATGGCAAAGTTCAAGCAAGCAAGCCAATGATGAGCAACAGATCCAAACACAGTTATAGATGAGATGGAGTATTTTGGAAACTTGCAAAGTATTGTCACAGTGGATTACCGTAGCTTCTCCATGATCCTATTCGATGTGCAATGGTTCAAAGTGGTACTTGAAGGAGTTGGAGCAACAGTTCAACGAGGTCCATCTAGATTTCTCGAAATAGATTCTGAAAAAAAATGGATGGATTTGTAGGACACGTTTGTGTTTTCGGCCCATTGTGAATAGGTACATAAACTCATGTTTTTTTAAATTTTATTACGACATGGTACATGTCACAAAAGTTAAATCTCTCTTGTACGTGATTTTGAATAGGTAATTTTCTATCCAAACCCCCAACAACCTCGATGGTGGTATGTTATACCTTCAACTCCCCGAAGTGCAAGAGTATATGATCAAAGTGATGTTTCGAGTGTAGATGAGGATAGTATGCAAATAGAGGGGTCGATATTCCAAGGGGTGGAGGCCACCGAAAGCTTGGAGCATGTAGAGGAGCCAGAATCGGGTAACAATGATAGAAATACAGGAGTCTAAGAACTCTTTGAGAATGAGGTGGACTCAACCTTTTGTGGTGACATGTATATCGACCTTCTAGTGTATGCAGAGTTGTGTCAAGAGATTGACATGGGACCATAGGGTACTTCATACTTGGAGCATCCACCTACTCAATTCGTTGACGAATTGCTTATAAGGGTACATAAGATATGCATTTTAAGTAAGATCATTTTTTTAAGATTTATATTACCGTGCTTTGTATGATTTATAATGATTATGCTAACATCAATTTTGG
This sequence comes from Lygodium microphyllum, assembly GCF_053477565.2. Lineage (NCBI taxonomy): Eukaryota > Viridiplantae > Streptophyta > Polypodiopsida > Schizaeales > Lygodiaceae > Lygodium > Lygodium microphyllum. The sequence continues at coordinate 8,752,445 of NC_141141.1, forward strand.
TCTGTGCAGGTGACCTTTGTGGATATGTAGATCAGCACAATGAGTCAAGGGATGAGTGACGAGGAGCTACAAGACATCTTCACACATATGTCTCCAGATTAGATGGCTCAGTTCAGAGATATGGCAGACTAGGAGTTGTCTCGGACACCATCAGGCCATTTTGTTAGATCTACTTTGGTCCGCTCTGATGCTTTAGTTTCCAATAGACGAGGTCAATGCTTCAGACTTGGGCCAGACAGAGGGAGTGGTTCTTGAGGATGCTGCAGAGATATGGATGTAGTGAGCCTGCGGTCAGCTTGGGATACAGGTGCTACTCCTCACTCTCGTGGTGGTTCGAGAGAGCGTGGCTCAGGTGGTTGTTGTGAAGGTATTGACGCAGTGTCTCTGTCTCGTCATTCTGCTGGAGTTGCGTCACCTATGGGATTTGTCACACCTGTGGGGACGTCTACTCTAGTCACTTAGCCGTCCGTAGGTGGCATCCCTATGGGCGCTACTCCGAGAGATACTACACTCGTAGCTACACTAGATGTACAAGGGTCTCCTGGATATGCCTAGGAGCGTGGTCGCAGGTGGGAGAGGACACATCTTAGGCATACCCCAGAGGGGTATGGACACCTTGTAGATGATAGAATAGGAGCCATCATCATGAATGATGAGGGGAGGAGGGTGATGACTCGTATGAGAGAGTTGTGCCAACAAGTTTTTCGGCACAACATCTTGGATCATTGGAAGAACATACCGGAGGGGAGCAAGGACTACATAGTAGCATCCTTGCATGAGGAGTTTCAGGTGCTTGCTGCAGCAGATAGGTTTTCCACAGGCTGGATGATGAAGTGCATGCGTGCGTACATGTCAGACAGATGATCGAATGCACACAAGGCACTTAAGACTGGGGCCTCAAAGCCTGAGTGGCTAGACGCAGACGACTGGCACCAACTCAGGGAGGAGGCTATAGATTCTCCAGGACATTGGAGACAGTAATGCGAGGCGGCGAGGGCACGACTGGAGGCAGGAGTGGTCCATCATCTTGGGAGTAGCGGTCACAGGACATATCTAGAGGACTTTGTAAGTTTTTCTTTTGTTCTACTTGCTTATTTTTTTGCAATATCCCTTGTACTGACAATCGTGTTTCTAAGAGTTGTATTTTGTTTTCTTTGCAGCACTCCATTACAAACTGCGATCCCACCGGCCTAGAGACTCGATATGCAGAGAAACACAGTCTCACTGCATTGATCGACCAATTGTATGGATGCGGCGGCCCTATAACTCACTCATCTTTCTTGTCCGTAGTTACTAAATTTAATTAAAATGCATTATTGTCTGGTGGACTGATGTGTGTAGTTGTTTTTTTTTTTTTGCAAAGTTTGGGATGAGGTTTCGGATGGCGAGGATCTATAGCTCGCCCTTGGATCCGTGGAGCTCACATACTCTTCCTTTTTGGTCATGTGATTTATGTAGGCATTTTCTATGTAGTAGTAGTATCTTGCCATGATTGTAATGTCGCTTTCATTATGCAATCATGTATTTATTTCATGTATCAATGTTACGATTCAAGTACACTTTGCCTTTATTTACACGAGCATTGTACACATTACTGAAACTCTTTTGTATGGCCCAAATAAATCACATAATGCTATTTGTGGTAGGGTAGCTCAAAAAAAAAATTTCCTTGTCACCGTCACTATTAGCGTCGTAAATTTACTACACGTGTTGCTATTACTGTCACAACATGCATCACAAAGCATCGTTATCAACATCATTATCTGTGTCGTAAATGCGACGCAAATAGCGATGCTAATAACGATTGTTCTATGGCGTCGCTAATACCAATGTTTTTTGCGACAGGGGAAAATTTCTTTATGAACATTTTCGTCGCTTTAAATGTCGGTATAAGGCTTGTATCTTGTAGTGTAGATTCCGCATCTTTTGACATTTTTGTCATATAAAAGGGCATCTTGTAAGTAATAGTTGGAATAAGTACCCAAAAAAAATGAAGTGTAATAAATGCAAAAAGACTAGGCATATCACCAGTAAGTGTCCCAGTGTTCCAAAACCACCTAAGGAATTGGAGGCTAACTTTGCCTCCCAATCCACTGAAGATCAACTCTTTTGAGTCTTGTAAACTCTCTACCTATAACCATCTTTTGTGGCTTGATTTATAAAGGTGTCTCATTGTGGATTAAGGGGGGGGCATCCTGTCATGCTTTATCCAATGCCACTTGGCATTGGGGGGGAGGGGTGTTGAGAGTGTAAGCATGTGAACTCTCCTTATACTGGAGGGGATAAGGGTAGCTAAGTGTGAATGGTCCTGAGGGGAAGGGAAAACCCTAACCCTAGCCATCTAGGGCTATATAAATAGTCCATGGGTCTACATCAAATAATGAGTGAGAGTAACCCAAGTTGCACTTTCATGAGCAATTGAATAAGCAAGACTTGTTCTTGTACTTCTGAGCTCTTCTCCCCCTCTTGTGCACACTTCAATCTTTGCTTCCACTCTGATTTTTCACAAGAAGGAGAGTTAGAGAGGGAGAGAGTTAGCTCAACCCCCTCCCCTCTCTTGCAGTCTTTAACTAAGCCATCTTCTCTCAAGCTCTCCTATCTCGAATTTATTCCACCTTTCCTATCTCTCGAACATGCTCATGGATGATGCCTCTAAAGCAATCAAGTGGAAAGACCATGGGAACCACTGCAATTGGGTATTGCCAGAGATATGGGAGTGCCTGAGGTTGCCAGAGTTGTCACTACCAAGGGAACATCGGATGTGGTGAATGCAAGTGTAAGAAAAGACGTGATTCCTAGTGATGTCATGCCAAACCAAGTTATTCATTACTAGGCTATTATTTCGCCACATAAAATAATAAGATTTATGCCAAATTTTTACAAAAAATGTTAGCCTTTGTATCAAATGGTACAAGAGCTACTTGTTAGATTACATGGAAAACATCCATATAAGAATTAAGTACATAAAATATTAGCTTCCATATTTTACACTTACACAAATTGACAGTTTCATTTAAAAGGCATACTAATACACACATAAATAATTAACCACTATGATTTTTAGTTAGATTAATCGAGATTATAAATCATAGAATCATGATGAAAATAGTTGCAAGAGGTTATTACACATATGACTTTATGTGCACTCGAGATTAATAAAATAACTCGATATAATTATTGTCAAATGCAACAAGATTAAGTGTTGATTAGCGTGTAAAAAGTGAAACTCTATTTAAAGGTCTGGTAAGTCATCTTGTTAAGTTATTGTCATAATATATTTCTTTAAGGAATTTTTCTTATGTTGCGTAAGATAGCCCTAAATGGGAAATTCATGCCTTACTTAACAAGCTAAAAGAAATGTGCGTAACACTTCTCGTTAGGGAGGAGAATCCTCATTAGATTGTAAGGTTACCTTAGGCTAAGGTCTACCTTGGCTATGCAAAGCTGTGAGTTGCACAATGGTGTGATTGTCATTGCATCATTTGTTATATGTTTGAACGGATTGTTTGTGTTTGCTAGAATCTAGATCTCTGAATAAAAACATTGACAAATAGGATAAAAGAAAAGATCGCGCTAGGCTACCCCCAAGCTAGTTGCGAGACCCTACTCCAAGGGGGTCATGTTATTGCTTTGAGAGACTTAGACCGACTTCCAAAAGGTGTATCCATAGGGATAGTCTCATGTAGTAAGAAATGTGGGTGCCAGGGGGGGACTCTGGCCTTAAATTCTACATTACTCCTAGAATCTAACAAGCCCCTACGGTGACCTAGGATGGGATCCTGGAACCCTAATACTAGTTACAAGGGTGGAAATCTTAGTAGGCAGAATACCCTTGTGGAATTCTATTTATGTTCCGTAGAGAAGGAAAGATGAAATTTGTAATAAAGTTCCAATATAATAAATAAGTTTTTTTTATTCAAGGATTTCTTGAATTGTATGCATGTCCGTAAAATAAATTACATGAAGGAACATGTGATTTAACGGATTAATTAAGGAAGCTAGTTGTATATGTTCCAATAAATGCGTTGTAGGTAATTAAAGAAACTAAATATAATTCCATCATCAAAGAAAAGCGAGTGAGCATAACCCCGATGGGTCCATCCAATGGTAGGGTGGTCCTTGTTAGCTGGGAGCTTTTCTAAATCGGCGATAGAAATAAGAAGACGAGATAAATTGACCAACTAGTCATTAGGCAGAGCTGACTTGTATTGTTTTATGAGGTTGGAATGGGATTTTACCTTATGGATAGGAGGATTGATATACTACACTCCCCTCCGTCTCCCATTCTCTTTGAACCAAGTGCAATTGGCAAGTCTACTTCAGTTTGAGTAATCCTCTAAGAAGTAGGAACTCAAAATTACTAATGCTAGCTGTTGTTAGAAGACCCATCTTATTTAGGAACCTGAAAATTCAGGTTGATCATCCTAGTGGATTCGGCTAGAACTCTCCCGTTGCAAAATAGACTCATTAGGCCCTAAGTGACACACCATGTGATATTCCAAAGGAGCACCGGGTGGCATCATTTTTGGAAAACCTACTAATGGACTACTAAAAGGTTCGCCTTGGATTGAGACTAGCAGACATCTCATAGTTGGTATTAGAGCCCACGTTAGTATTGAATATGACATAAGCTTAAGAAAAAAAAAAAATCTTGGATGATAAAAATAACCTAAGACATGTTTTATTCTCTTATTAATGTATGTTTTTTATTTATGGCATAATAATAAACCTTGGAAACGATTCTTGATCTTTCGAGTAATATTTATGTCAGTTATGCATTCATCTAGTTTTGGAGAAATCAGATGATGTGGATACTAGATCAGTTATAAAACCCCTCACCTCTATATCATGAAAGACGGTTGATGATTACCGGAGGATACTGCTATATCGATGCAAGACGTCTAGCTTATCTTCTAAATAATCTAAAAAGGGTAAAATGGATGGAAGACCTTAAAGTTATTGAGATCTATCTATTTTATGAAGCCAGTGTAAACTCAACCATGTATACTAGAGGCAAGAAGATCAAACTAAACTAATATATCTATGAGAAAGTTATGAAGATCCTTCTAGCCCGATAGAATAAAAGTCGTAAGTCGCTCTAGCCGCCACAACTACAAAAAGGAGGGATTTCTTGAACTCCCTCAAAAATATAGATTCCTAGATATCTACTCTTAGAATGCAAGTTACTTTATAAAGAATGTAGCAGAGTATCATGCTTAGATTGTAGTAGAGAATCTTTTTCTGAAAATAATAAGATGAGCATGTGAGCTATTTGAATAATGTATTTCTTTCTATTTAATTACCTTGTACATTTGTTGAAATAGGGATTGATTGTTACTTTATCAATCAAAGAAATAATGGAACCTTATTTTCCCTTGGAACCTCTGAAATTGCAGTTTAACTTTAGTCATGAGAAACTAGTTTTATTTGAAATTTTTTCAATAAATTAAGCGATAAATCATTTGAGTATCAAACTCTAATATTAACGCTATATAAATTTCATAAAGTTTAACTTGGGAATTGTTAAAAATTTCTTAGAATTTTCCACCCATAATAATTCCCAACGAAGCCCTAGAGAAAAGGAATCTTTTGAAGCAAATCAAACCTTAGGAATTTGACGGAAAAGGCGAGAATGTGAAATCCAATGCAAAAATTTGGATCAATTTCATGAAATATTATTTTACTATTGCTGGAATTGCCCTAGCCAACCAACCATGATAGCTAAGCTAAAATTAATTGGCGAAGCTCGACTCTGGTGGAAGCAGTGGTGCCGAGATCAAGGTGTCCTTGAAAATAGCATTACTTGGGATTTGTTGAAAGAAGCTGTAAGAGGAAGATATTTACCTCCAGCTTATCGCACCCAGAAGATAAATGAGTTCTTTAACTTGAAGAAAATGGGACTAACCTGGAAGCATATTACTCCAAGTTTGTTTCACTTCTTAAATATCTGCCCTCCATGGATACTGCTCAACAAGTGTCCAAGTTTTGCAATGGGCTAAATTCTCCTCTGAACACTTGTTTGGAATCAATGCGCCTAATAGACCTCCAAGATTCTTTGATTCAATCTTTTCTATTGTGCAGGAAGTACAATCAAAGCCTAAAAATAATAAGTTCTGGAGCTACAATAACTAGAGCAAAGTGTTAGATATGATCAATGCCCCACCCTCATTAGGTACTACCAATGATCCATGGTGCTCAAAGTTGTAAGGCCCCCATTATGAGGAGAAGCCAAATGTGAGCCCGGACATTGGTTGAGTCCTGACTTGTATATCAGATGAGGTCTATGTGACCGGATGGCAAAAAGGTGACTGTTGTGGGTCTAATCTTTGGGTTAGACGGAGTGGTTAAGCTGGTAGCAACTCGAGGCACATTGCATTGAGTTGCGTGGTAAGGGAGTTAAAAGGGGCCCCTATTGTGGGGTCCGGGGGCCGCGGAAGCGGCCCCTGGCTGGGGGGTCCCAGGGGGGCTAGCGGCCCCCCTGGCGGGGGTCCGGGGGCAGCGCCCCCGGCCCGATGGTAAAGGGAATATTCCCTGGAATATTCCCTGGCCGACTAGTGGAGGCTCATATGGTAGGTCGGTCAGCAGGCCGACCTAACGACCTTCACGGGCTATAAAAGCTAAACCCCTTCGCAGCCATCTTACACTCATCTTTCACCCAGTCAGAGTTGTTGTTCCAGCTAGCCTTAAGCTCTTCACCTATCTTCTGTCTAGATCGCCATCTAAGCTTCACACAGTGGAAGTGCACGGGTGGACAGAGCCATCTTTGTATCAGTTGTTTGGAGTTAAAGAATTTTACTGATTCTCCTCTTATCTGTTGTGTACTCTCTATCTCTTTCTCAGATTCTGTTCGCTGCGCCGTGTAATATTTTACATGGTATCAGAGCCCAGGGGGCTCTAGAGATCGGAGAGCGTGCAAGAGGCAAAGGCTTCAACAGCAAAGAGAAACGATGTCGACTCCGGGAAGCAGTTCTGGCGCATCAGGAAGCGGTGCAGGAGGTGGTGCTGCTGTACCGGCTATTCAAACACTGAGGATTCGTCCACCAACCTTCAGCGAAGGCAAGTTAGATGGTACAAACTACACCTTGTGGAAGTTCAAAATTACAACTATCCTTGATTCTTATGAGCTTCTGGAGACTGTGCTGGGGACTGACGCAGAACCACAGCCTACCCCCGACCCATCAAATCCTAGTGTGATGATTCCTCCGAATGCAGATCTTCTACGAGCTTGGAAACGAAGGAATGCAGATGCATTGTGTGCCTTAGTTACAAGCTGTTCTGACAGTGTTTTGACTCTGATTCAGCATACAACCAAAGCGTCAGAGGCTTGGAATGTACTAAGGAGTCAGTATGAAACACGAAACCAAACAAGGATTCAAAACTTGGAGAATCAACTAGCAGCGGAGAAGTTTGCTGAAGGAGAGACGGTTGAAGCATTCATCACTCGGATTAAGAATCTGCGCGACCAGATGGCTGGCGCTGGGATACAAAAGACTAGCGAAGAGCTAGCTCGGAGGTGTCTTCGGATTTGTCCACAAAAGTTTGATGGACTAGTAACTGCCCTTAATACTCAGGTGAGACCTCAAGCTTTGACTTTTGAGGAGTTTTGTGCATTATTAATGGAGGAGGAGTTGAGGCTGAAAGCCCGAGAAGGAAGCAACAATGGAGATGCTGCATTTTCTGCCAATGCAAAAGGCAAAGGTGTTTCCTCCACCAAAAATGATGGTGACAAAAAGAAAAAGGGCGGCAAGAAGAAGTTTCAAGGAGAGTGCTTCTACTGTAAGAAGAAAGGACATGCAATTGCAGATTGTCGTGTCAAGAAGGCAGATGAAAAGAATGGTACCCTTAAAACTAAAGGGAAAGAGACAGCCAATACGGCTGAAGCAGAGTTGGAATTATTCATGGCGACCATTGAGGAAGTGTGCTCCTCGGCGCAAGAAGAATCTACCACTGACTCTTGGGTGTTGGATAGTGGGGCCTCCCGTCACATGACCAACAAGAAAGGTCAATACAGTTCTATGCAGCCTCTACAAGAATCCATCACTGTGACGGTTGGAAATGATGCTAAATGCCCTGCTGCGGGCACAGGTACTATTTCTTTTGTTGCTGCAAATGGTGAAGTCAAAAAGCTTTCAAATGTGTTGTATGTTCCCGAAATCAGGAGAAATCTCTTATCAGTTGCTGCCATAACTGATCTTGGTCATGAAGTGAGGTTCAAGAAGACAGGTGCAGAAATTATTGATAGTGCTGGCACAATTGTTGGCAAAGGAGAAAGAAGGAACAACCTGTATGAGCTAAGTGCTCTTACAGCCACCGCTGGAGTGGGCACAAGTAAGCTTTGGCATGAAAGGTTTGGACACATCGGATTTGCAGTATTGAAGGAGATGCAAAAGCAAGGTATGGTTGCTCACCTACCTACAATAACTGAATTGAAGGAACCATGTGAAGCTTGTATGATGGGCAAGCAACAGAGAAAGGCATTTCCACAAGAAAGCAAGAATAGAGCACATGCTCCTCTAGAGTTGGTGCATGCTGACTTGTGTGGTAAGATGCCTACACAGGCCTTGGGGGGATCTTCTTATTTTATGTTGATTGTCGATGACTACAGTAGGAAGATGTGGGTGTACTTCCTTCGTGATAAGGCTCAAGCTTTTGGTAAGTTTAAAGAATGGCTAATACTTGTTGAGAATGAAACAGGGAAAAGTGTGAAGAAATTTAGAACAGATGGTGGTGGTGAGTTCAACTCAAAGGAGTTTGAAGGCTTTTGCAAGAGCAAAGGGATCAAGCGTCAATTGACGACGCCTCACACACCTCAGCAGAATGGTGTTGTGGAACGCAGGAATCGTACCATTGTGGAGATGGCAAGATGCATGCTAAAGGGCAAGGGATTGCCTAACCATTTTTGGGCTGAAGCTGTTAATACTGCAGTCTACATTCTAAATCGGAGCTACACAAAGGCTCTCAAGGGAAAAACACCTCATGAGGCTTACACTGGTAAGAAACCATCTGTTTCACATTTCAGAATTTTTGGATGTGAATGTTATGCACATATTCCAGATGAGAAGAGAAACAAGTTACAACCAAAAAGCAGAAAATGTATCTTCTTGGGTTATAGTGATGAGCAGAAGGCTTACAAGTTATATGACCAAGAGGCGAAGAAGATCATCGCGAGCCGTGATGTGGTGTTCAAGGAGGAGCCGCATACAGTGGAGGAGCAGAAGGCAAGGTCTTCCACTTTATCATCAAGCGAAGAAGTAGTCCACTATGAACCTGTCCCGAGAGCTATCCCTATCCTTAAGGAGGAGGAAGCATCATCGTCAGATGATGAGGAAAAAGTTCACCAACCTGACATCACCCCACCGGAAAAGCCATTGCCGCGCTGGGTGAAGCAGCTCTATGACCACAATAATCCTAGGCCTGCATCTGTTGAGGAGAAGGCAGACGGACCAAGGAGGTCTCAGAGAATAGAGGAGCAAAGGAGGGCTTCTGCTCACATAGTCAACATGGCCTTGATGGTTGAGATTATGAGAGAAGTAAAGGAGCCAACTGACTTAGAAGAAGCACTTGCAGATCCATCATGGAAGGCTGCTATGCAGGCGGAGTATGACAGCATAATGAAGAATGACACTTGGGAGCTAGTGGATCGGCCAGCAAAGCGGAAGATTATTGGCACCAAGTGGATCTGGAAGGTAAAGTACAAGGCTGATGGTACCTTAGAAAAGTACAAAGCTAGACTGGTTGCCCAAGGATTTTCACAAGTTGAAGGGTTTGATTTTCAAGAGTCATTTGCCCCAACTGCCAGAATGACCACTATTCGCACGGTACTTGCAGTGGCTGCCCACAAGAAGTGGCCAGTGTACCAAATGGATGTTAAGTCAGCGTTCTTAAATGGTGACCTCAAGGAGGAGGTGTACGTGGCTCAGCCACCAGGGTTTGAGGCCCCCCATTCTGAGAACAAAGTGTGTAAACTGAAGAAGGCATTGTATGGGCTGAAACAAGCCCCCAGAGCATGGTACCAGCGGATAGATAGGTTCTTTTTAAACCTAAACTTCAAAAGATGTGCCTCAGATGCTAACTTGTATGTTTACAGGGATGGTAAAAAGTCTGTAGTGATTGTCCTATATGTGGACGACCTTCTTATTACAGGTGACTATGAAGATATGATCAACCAAACTCGAAAGGCTTTGAGTTTTGAGTTTGAAATGACAGACTTGGGCTTGCTGCACTATTGTTTGGGGATTGAAGTCTGGCAAGAGCCAGGAAAGATCTTCATCTCTCAGAAGAAGTATGCATGGGAGATCTTGAAGGCATTTGGCATGACCGAGTGCAAGGAGATAGCTACACCTATGGAGGTGAATGTAAAGTTATCCGTTGAGGATACATCAGCACTAGCAGACATTGGGAGGTATAGGAGGTTGGTCGGCAGTCTAATCTACTTGTGTAACACCAGACCAGATATCAGTTTTGCTGTTGGTGTTTTGAGCAGGTTCTCAAACAAACCTCATGAGAGTCATTGGAAGGCTGGGATGCGGGTGCTCAGATACTTGAAGAAAACTCTTGACTATGGTATCACATACAGTTTCGGAACTTCTCTTGTGGGGAACTGTGACTCAGATTGGGCAGGAGACATTGATTCCAGGAAGTCAGTTTCTGGTTATTGTTTCTCTTTGGGTTCAGGAATTTTCTCTTGGATTAGTAAGAAGCAACCAACAGTGGCATTGTCTTCTACCGAAGCAGAGTACAAGGCAGCTTGTTTTGCTGCATGTGAGGCCGTATGGTTGAGAAGGATTCTATGGCATATGGGAGTGCAGGATGAAGAACCAACTGTGCTGAGATGTGACAATCAGAGTTGCATCGCCATTGCCAAAAATCCAGTGTTTCATGCACGCACCAAACATATAGAGATCCAGTATCACTATGTGCGTGATTTGATGGAGGATGGGATAGTGGAATTGGTCTACTGTCCAACAGAGGAGAATGGAGCAGATATCTTCACCAAAGCACTTACGAAGGATCTGCTTCAAGTTCATCTTCAGAGACTCGGCATTGGGCCGAGGAGATAGTTCACCTATGGGTGGACATTGAGGGGGGGTGTTAGATATGATCAATGCCCCACCCTCATTAGGTACTACCAATGATCCATGGTGCTCAAAGTTGTAAGGCCCCCATTATGAGGAGAAGCCAAATGTGAGCCCGGACATTGGTTGAGTCCTGACTTGTATATCAGATGAGGTCTATGTGACCGGATGGCAAAAAGGTGACTGTTGTGGGTCTAATCTTTGGGTTAGACGGAGTGGTTAAGCTGGTAGCAACTCGAGGCACATTGCATTGAGTTGCGTGGTAAGGGAGTTAAAAGGGGCCCCTATTGTGGGGTCCGGGGGCCGCGGAAGCGGCCCCTGGCTGGGGGGTCCCAGGGGGGCTAGCGGCCCCCCTGGCGGGGGTCCGGGGGCAGCGCCCCCGGCCCGATGGTAAAGGGAATATTCCCTGGAATATTCCCTGGCCGACTAGTGGAGGCTCATATGGTAGGTCGGTCAGCAGGCCGACCTAACGACCTTCACGGGCTATAAAAGCTAAACCCCTTCGCAGCCATCTTACACTCATCTTTCACCCAGTCAGAGTTGTTGTTCCAGCTAGCCTTAAGCTCTTCACCTATCTTCTGTCTAGATCGCCATCTAAGCTTCACACAGTGGAAGTGCACGGGTGGACAGAGCCATCTTTGTATCAGTTGTTTGGAGTTAAAGAATTTTACTGATTCTCCTCTTATCTGTTGTGTACTCTCTATCTCTTTCTCAGATTCTGTTCGCTGCGCCGTGTAATATTTTACACAAAGGAGGATTCAAAAGTCAAGAAAAAAGAACCCAAGGCCAATTTCACCAAGGTCAAAAGAAAAAAGAAAAATCCAATGCAGTTGGAAATTTTGTTCCTACCCAAGGAAACAGGGATGGTCTTAGGTGCTTTCGCTATAATGAGCCAGGACATTTCAAGAGAGTCCAAAGCTTGGTGGAAACCATCACCAAGGCCATTTTCGAGGTCAAGGTAGAGCTACTGCCCAAGGTTGTGGTCAAGTAGCTAAGGCAAGAGGAAGAATGTCAAATATTACCCTTAAAGAGATTAATAAGGAGGAAGACCCTACTATGGAGGACATGTTGCATTCCACAAGAAGGGTCCAAATTGTCAACATTCGATAATACAAACACTAGCTAATCATTGAGGTAAATCATTTAAAGTTTTGATTGACAGTGGAAGTACACACTCATTTATTTCACCCAAGTGTGCTAAGAAGTTAGAAATAGATACAATAAATGCATCAAAACTACTTGTGGAATTAGCAAATGGAAAGGAAGTACTTTCTACACAGCAAACTGCCAAGGTAGAATTTAACCTAGGAGAAAACCTTTCAAGTAAGAGGATCAAAGTAATAAACTTAGGAGCTTATGAATGTTTTCTAGGAATGGATTTGCTGATTCCCAATGATGCTCGTATCCATTGTGGAAAAGGTCATCATGTTTCAGAAATTGAATGGTGAAATAGCAACTACACAAGGTGAAACAAGGAAACCTGAAGTTCAATTAGCAAAAGCTTCTCGAATTGTGAAAGGCTTAAAGAAAGGATTACTTCTTTACTTGATTAAGCTTAACAAGGTAAATCAATATGGTCAAACAGAAGAAGAACCATCCTAGTTAATAGAGTAGGCCAACATATTTCCTAAAGAGCTAACTGAGTTACCTCCAGAAAGAGAAGTCGATCATGAGATCAAACTTGTTCCAGGAGCCGCTCCAGTTGGTAGAGATACCTTACAAAATGTCTATTCTTGAAGCCATAAAACCAAAAGAGCAACTCAAAAAACTACTAGAAAAAGGGTATATTCAGCCAAGTAATTCACCCAAGGGAGTCCTAGTATTATTCCAAAAGAAGAAAGATGAAACTCTCCATATTTGTATTGACTACCTAGGGCTAAACTAGGTAACAGTAAAGAATAAGTACCTAATCTTGAGGATAGACGAGCTTCTTTATCATCTACAAGGAGCAAGGATCTTCTCTAAGATTGATCTTCGATCAGCATATTATCAAATCAAAATCAAGGATGAAGATATTCCTAAAACTGCCTTCCACACAATATATGATCATTTCGAATTCATCATGATGTCATTTGGGTTGACAAATACCCTAGCTACCTTCCACAGCTTAATGCAAGACATTTTCAGACCTCATCTCGATGACTTTGTTCTCATATTCTTTGATGACACCCTAACTTATTCTAAGGAGAAAGAAGATCATGAACCACATCTTTGCATTGTCATGGAGACAATGAGAACATACAAGTTGTATGCCAAGAAGGAGAAGTGTGCCTTCTTCAAAAGGAAGATTGAATACTTGGAATTCATAGCGTCTGCTGAAGGTATATCAGTAAATCCTACCAAGGTCAAAGATGTTCAAGATTGGCTATCCCCAATCACTATCAAGGAAGTGAGAAGTTTTCTAGGTCTAACAGGATGACACATGATATTCATTAGAAACTATGCCCAAATTGCAACACCTCTTACCAGACCTACTCAAAAAGCAAGTTGCCATTATCGAGATGCCAATTGAACAATCTAGCTTTGAGCAACTAAAGCATAGTTTGGTAACTGCTCCGTATTGAGTTTATTGAAATGGTGATGAATCAATAGATATATTAAAAGAAATTACCGGCTTAATTCTAGATTTTTTGTTACACTTGACTAAGAGGTCTTTGTCAAACCCTCTATCGGTGAACTGATTCTTCTATTTAAAAGATTATGCTGCATCTGTCTCAATCTCCATTAATTTATCTGGTTAAACATCCCCATGCTGGCAATACCACAGGTCACATAATTTGGTAGTTGCTTGGGAAACGCGAGGCGAAAGGTTTGGTTTGCAAGAAAACACTTTCTTTAAGGGCTACAGCAATCGTACTTATCTAACTATCTTAAGGCTACCTAACTTAAGCGAGGAATTTGAAGTTGTCACATGTGCCAACTCTCTTGCATTGGGATGTGTACTAATGCAAGAAGGTCATCATGTAGCTTACTCTTCGAGAAAATTGAAAGCCCATGAAAAGAGATATGCTACTCACGACCTGGAGTTGTTAGCTATGATTCACACTCTCAAATTATGGAGACATTACTTGCTGGGAAATAAGTTTTCCTTAGTCACAGATCGTAAAAGTCTTAAGGGGATTTTTACTCAGCTTGATCTTAATATGAGGCAATGACGGTGGATAGAAATTCTGCAAGAGTATGATTTTGAAATTAAGTTCAGACTTGGTAAAGAAAATGTAGTAGGAGATGCCCTTAGTCGTAAATCCTTTCTTAATGCTCTTATCACTAAATAACCATGTAGGGCAGAAACTTTGGCTATAATGGTTTCGTTGACAACTAATTCTATCATTGGGTTGACTAAGTAGGAAGCAAATAAGGACCTAGACTATCAACAATTGTTTTGGAAAGTTCAGAATAAGGAACAAGATCCCAAGCTCAAGACTAAGTATGAAGAATTATCTACAAATGAAGAATTATCTACTAATCCTATCATTGGGTTGACTAAGTAGAAAGCAAATAAGGACCTAGACTATCAACAATTGTTTTGGAAAGTTCAGAATAAGGAACAAGATCCCAAGCTCAAGACTAAGTATGAAGAATTATCTACAAATGAATACAAATGACTTGTTTATTAATGAGACGCATTCCTTCAAGTCAGACTCTCAAGAGGAGGATACTTTGGAAAGTACATAACTCTCCTTTTTCAGGACACCTCGAATATGCAAAAACTCTTAATGCTATCAGGAAAAGCTATTACTGGCAAAGACTCAAGGGTGATGTACTTAAATATGTCATTGAATGTCTAAATTGCCAAAGCGTAAAATCTGAACGTCTCAAGTTACTAGGAAAACTCCAGTCACTTGGCATTCCCCAGATGAAATGGGAGTTTATTAGTATGGACTTTGTAGTTGGGTTACCTTCTGTGCAAGGAGGATATAACTCAATAACGGTAATAGTAGACATGCTAACAAAGGTCACTCATCTTATTCCAACAAAAAACAATTACAAAGCTTTAGATATTGCAAGAATTTTTGTACAATAGATTTTTAGGTTACATGGGTCACCTAAAAGGATCATCGGTGATCGTGATTCTCTTTTCACAGCACATTTCTGGAAGAGTTTATTTGAAGCCATTGGGACCCAACTTTGTTTCAGTACTGCTTATCATCCACAAATTGATGGTGGGCAAACAGAACGAGTTAATGAGGTGATTGAGGATATTCTGCGCGCATATTGCAACAAGGAACCTAAAAGCTGGATTCAATATCTACCCTTAATGAAATTTGCTTATAATGCCTCCTATCATCAAAATATTTAGATGACTCCATTTTAGGCACTATATGGTCAAGATTTCTGTATGCCACTTAATTTTTCCGATCCTACTCTAAGGATAGAAGCTTTGAGAAAAATGCTAGAAGAAATGGATTATCAAATCAAGATAATCAAATAAGATATTCAAGCTGCCAAGGACTGACAAAAGGCATATGCTGATCTAAAAAGGCAAGAATGAATCTTCAAAGAAGGAGATATGGTCTTCATCCGTGTCCATCCAAAGAAGAGTTATTTGTCTTTAGGAGAATTTAAGAAGCTAAGTCCAAGATATTGTGGACCCTACAAGGTTCTCAAGTGCTTAGGACCAAGCGCTTACAAGATACAACTCCCTGAGAATATAAAAATCCACAATGTATTTCATGTTAGCTTATTGAAAGCATACATAGCTAACCCTAACCATATCCTTAATGATCAACAAGTTGTAATACCTAGCCAAGGAGTCCTTGAGCTACAACCTAATAGAGTAATTGATGTAAGGGAGAGAAAATTAAGGAGTATAACCCTTAGATAATACCTTGTCCAATGGAAGGATTATCCTGACGAAGATGCTACATGGATAGATGAGAATACTCTTTATCAACAATACCCATGGTTTCTCTTGAGATGAGGACATCTCGATTTCTCTAAGGGGAGGAGGATATAATATTTACATGAGATTTATAAAAAATATTTAATTATACGTTAGTAAGGTTAGTAGTTAGTAAGTAAAATTAGTTAAGAGTTAGTAAGTAAGTTAGATAAGTTAGTTAATAGTTAGTAAGTTAGTTACTAACTAAAGTAATAACTGACAATTAAAAATAACTAACGCTTAAAACTAATTAATATTAGTAACTAATGTTAATTAAAAGGGGGCAATCATCAAACTAGGCTGCCTCATCATCATCATCGATGTCATTGTCATCACTATCATCATCTTTGTTGTCGTCATCATCTCCTTCATCGTCATCATAATCATCATCATCTTCTTCATCGTCACAATCACCCTCACTAAAAGAAAATCTCCTTTACTATAAAAATATTTATTTATCTCCATAATCAAGCTTCAACAGCCTCCCACCTCATGACATCCCTTCAACAGCCTCCCACCTCACGACATCCCTTCAAACAAAACTAAATAATAAAATTAAAATAATAAAATAGGAGAGAAAGAAGCTCCCCACTCTGAGTGGAGGAGCTATCTTTGCCCAAAGAGGGCAAAAAGAGAGGGGAAGGGAGAGAGGTAGCCTACACTCCCTTCAGCTTATAAAAAGGCATGCCCTTTACTCAGCCTAGGAAGACACAAGAGTCCTTGAGAGGCTACGGAAGGAAGCTGGAGAGAGAGAGAGAGAGAGAGAGGGAGGGAGGGAGTTATCCTGAAAGGCTGCGAGGGAGAGAGTTAGAAAGAGAGTTAGAGAGGGAGAGAGTTAGCTTAACCTCCCCCTCTCTCACAGTCTTCCACTAAGTGATCTTCTCTCATGCTCTCCCATCTCGAATTTAGCTTAACCTCCCCCTCTCTCATGGTCTTCCACTAAGTGATCTTCTCTCACGGTCTTCCACTAAGTGATCTTCTCTCATGCTCTTCCATCTCGAATTTATTATGCCTTCCCTATCTCTGGAACACGCTTGGTGGATGATGGCTCTAAAGTGACGAGGTGGAAAGACCATGGAAACCACTACAACCGATCAAGGAATGAGAGTATTGCTAGAGATATGAGAATGCCCAAGGTTACAAGAATTGCCACTACCAACAGAACATTGGGTGTGGAGAATGCAAGTGCAAGCAAATACGTGATTCCCAGTGATGTTGTGCCAAACCAGGTTATTCATTACTAGGCTATTATTTTGCCACATAAAATAATAAGGTTTGTGCCAAATTTTTACAAAAAGTATTAGCCTTTGCATCAAATGGTACAAAAGCTACTTGTTAGATTGCATGGACAACATCCATATAAGAATTAAGTACATAAAATATTAGCTTCCATATTTTACACTTACACAAATTGATAGTTTCATCTAAAAGGCATACTAATACGCACATAAACGATTAACCACTATGATTCGTAGCTAGACTAATCGAGATTATAAATCATAGAATCATGATGGAAATAGTTGCAAGAGGTTATTACACATATGAATTTATGCACACTTGAGATTAGTAAAATAACTGGATATAATTATTGTCAAATGCAACAAGGTTAAGGGTTGACTAACATGTAAAAAGTGAAACTCTATTTAAATGTCTTGTAAGTCATCTCATTAAGTTATTTTCCCAATATATTTCTTTAAGGAATTTCGCTTATGTTAGGTAAGATAGCCCTAAATGAGAAATTCATACATTGCTTAACAAGATGAATAAATGTACTTAACACTTCTCGTCAGGGAGGAGAATCCTCATTAGATTGTAAGGTTAACTAAGGCTAAGGTCTACCTTGGCTATGCAAAGTTGTGAGCTACACGATGGTGTGATTGTCATTGCATCATTTGTTATATGTTTGAAAGGATTGTTTGTGTTTGCTAGAATCTAGATCTCTGATTAAAAACATTGGCAAATAGGATAAAAGGAAAGACCACGCTAGTCTACCCCCAAGCTAGTTGTGAGACCCTACTCCAAGAAGGGGGTCATGTTATCACTTCAAGAGGCTTAGACCAACTCCGTAGTAGCGAAAGGTTTATCCATAGAGGATAGTCTCAGGTAGTAGGAAATGTGGGTGCCAGGGGGGCTCCAGTTGTAAATTCCGCATTACTCCTAGAATCTAACAAGCCCCTACGGTGACCTAGGATGGGATCCTGGAACCCTAATACTAGTTACAAGGGTGGAAATCTTGGTGGGTAGAATACCCTTGTGGAATTCTATTTATGTTCCGCAAAGTAAAGATGGAATTTGTAACAAACTTTCAATATAATAAAGAAGTTTGTTTTATTCAAGGATTGATCGAATTGTATGCATGTCCATGAAATAAGTTATGTGAAGGAACCTGTGATTTAACAAACTAATTAAGAAAGATGGTTGTATATGTTCCAATAAATGTGATGTAGGTAATTAAAAAAACTAAAGATGATTCTGTCATCAAAGGAAAGCAGCTGGGGCGTAACCCGGATGGGTCCATCCAATGGTAGGGTGGTCTCGATTAGCTAGGAGCTTTTCTAAATCGGTGATAGAAATAGGAAGATGATAAATTGACCAACTAGTCATTAGGTAGAACTAGCTTGCATTATTTTAGGGAACTAGAATGGGATTTTTCCTTATGGCCAGGAGGGTTAACATAGTACAATTCCCTCCGTCTCCCATTCTCTTTGAGCCAAGTGCAATGGCAAGTCCGCTTTAGTTTGAGTAATCCTATAGGAAGTGGGAACTCAAAATTACTGATGCTAGCTGGCTGTTAGGAGACTCGTTTGATTTTGGAACCCGAAATTTCAAGTCGATCCTAGTAGGCTCGGCTAGAACTCTCATGTTGTGAAGTAGAATCAGGGCCTAAGTGACAAGCCCGATGACGTTCCAAGGGGAGCATCGAGTGGCATCATTTTTGGAAAACCTACTGATGGACTACTAAAAGGTATGTCTTGGATTGAGACTGGCAGACACCTCACAATTGGAACAATGATGATGAAGAATTACTTGCTAAAAATTGTTCTTTTTCTCTCCTCAGCTCATTCTTCTTTCTCCCTTTAGCTTCATTCATTATTATGGATGTGATGTGGGGAAGGGCTAGGGGTTGTCCTAGGTGTGGTAAATATGCATTGTGCTTTTCCTTCTTCTTTTTTTGAATAGACAATTGAAAAGTCACGAAAATGAATAAATTACTTAGATATGGACCTGAGTGTAAGCTCGATACATTCCTTACTTAGAAGATACTCCTTGAAATATTTGCATAGTTGTAGTGAAGTATCTAGAAAGAATAGGTGTGATCACATGGTAAATATGCTATCCACCGTGCTCTCTAGTAACTTTATGTAGTAGGTTGGAAATAGTTTCATAGGGAGTTATTGGTTGATGGAGGAGCTTGATGAGAAGATGGAGGTACTTGCAAGTGGCAATGAAGGAGGGGTCTTGGCCATTAGCAAATTCCCTCACAAAGGGCACAAAGGAGGGAGTTAGGTAGATAGGTTGGAATAGGTATGTCCTATCTACATGGGTGGCTCTAATATCTGGAATTTTTGGGAAATTGTACCGCCCATCTTCTGTTTCCTAATCATTTTATTCAACCCTTCTTGGGTAGGAATAGAAAAGAGGATCTGCCCATTCCTCCTTTTGAGAATAAAATGAAGGATCCCTAAGCCATCCTATTGCCTTGAGATATCACAATTTTGGTAGTCCTGGCCATACGTCCCCGAGATTCAATTTTAAATACCTCCCTCTGTCTCCTTAAATATTGCAATGCTTTTGGTATGCTTCCACATCTAGGGGATCGAGACACTTAGCAATAATGTTTTCAACTATTTGAATGAGCAACCACAGAGTGTGCTAGGGAAGTGGATTTCTAAATCTAGTCTCCTCATTCACTTTAAACTCAAACTTTACTATAGGATTGGCCTTTTGTTTTGCCTGATACTTTTGTACCATCTCCTTGGTATTTTCTTCCTCTTCCTATGGTAAGAGCTTAGGGGGGATAGGATACTCCTTCACTCTTTGTGGATGAGCTTGTAAAGTCTGGACCATGGCTATGTAGGCATCCTTTTGCTATGGATATTCTACCTTAGCTATTAAATGAGTCATGTGACTCCCCTGCATCAAATTTTGGTAAATCAATTTGGCTAGCATAACATTTCATTGATAGCAATTTTAGAGCTATTGATATGTACGTGGAATGTTATGGTCCACAAATCTAGGGCTTGTAAGATGGGAGCAGTCGTCATAAGAGCCTTTTTTAAGGCTTTATAGCAAGTTTGGCATTCCTTTGTCTAGGCTCATGTACTCAACACCTTGTAAAGTGGTTGTAGTGGCAACATAATTTAACACAAATTGCCAATAATATCTAGTGTGGCCAAGGAAGCACTGCACTCCCTTTGGATTAGCGTGGAGAGAGATTCATAATGACTTTTTGCATCTTCACCCACTCTTGTGCCTCTTCACCTAGTTTTTCTTATCAACTTGCTTCTGCCTCTTCCTTAGCTTTGAGTTGCTCTTTTAGCTCTCGGATTTCTCGTTGATGTTTTGCTACTTGATGAGTTGCTTCCAACTTGAGTGCTGCTAAGGATTCTCTTTCAGTCTCCAGCTTGGCTGATGCTGCTCTCTTCTCTTCCTGCCTTTTCTAGCTGTGTTAGAAGATCTTTGACGACGTACTCATCATATGTTGTGACCGTGGGTGTTGTGTAGTCGTAGAGGCATATGAAAGGCGGGAAGGATCGAGTAAGAGAGCACGAAGGTGAGAGCTATGGCGGATGGAGCAAGAACAAGAGAGAGAGAAACTCCAAATGTGGGAACTCCAACAATCACAATGTGTGACAAGCCTTCCCTTTATTCAAATGTCACTGAAAGAATAAAGAATGAAGTGACAGTGATGGGTGTCCATCACCTGCAGTGTGCAAGTGTGGGCATTGTCAATGTAATAATACACGGGCGGCTAGGCGGAGGCACCTTTACCCCCAACAACCTCCCACTTAAAGGAAAATTTGCCTCAGTGAGGAGTGAGAAGTAGTTATACCTAACGTCAATGTGTTTTGTCTTCGCATGGAAGACCGGATTCTTGGCTAAATGGATAGCACTCATAGAATCCGAATGTAGTGTAGGGATAGCATCTGCAATACCAAGGTCAGCAACCAAATGACCTAACCAAATGGCCTCCTTGCAAGCCTCAGTGGCTGCAACATACTCAGCCTCTGTAGTATTAGAAAGGGCCGTGCATTTCTACACCCTAGACATCCATGAAACAACACCTCTAGCAAAAGTAAACACATAGCTAGAGGTGGACTTCCTACTATCTGCATATCCTGCATAGTCAAAGTCAGTGTATCCCATGACTCATGTATGCTAGCTACCATAACATATGCACATATCAGCAGTGCCCTTCAAGTACCTCATGATACCCTTCACGACATCCCAATGCCTCTTGCCAGGTGTAGCCATATAACGTGCCACAACACCAACTGCAAAAGCAATATCTGGATGGATGGCTATCATGGCATACATAAGACTGCCCACTACGGATGCATAGGGAATCTTGGCCATCTTGGCCCTCTACTCATCTGTCTATGGACAATCATCCTGTGATACCTTCACATGAGAAGGCAATGGACAACCACCAATAGACTTTACATCCTACATATGGAAGCGCTCAAGGACTTTATGAATGTACTCTCTCTGTGATAGATAGAGTAGTCCTTGATGCCTATCACGCATAATGCACATACCAAGAATATGAGAGCCATGTCCCAGATCTTTCATCTCAAATCTCTTCTTGAGCTTAGCCTTAAGAGCATCTAGTTCATCATGAGCTTTCCTTGCCAAAAGCATGTCATCCACATAGAGTACCAAAATCAATAAAGATCCATCATGGACTTTCTTCGTATACAAGCACAGATCCATATAGCAGTACGGATGTATCCCTATGACTGCATAAATGCATTGAACTTATGATACCATTCCCTAGGTGCATGCTTCAAGCCATAAAGACTTTTCCTCAATCTATACACTAGGTGTTCCCTACTAGGCTCTGCAAAGCCCTTAGGCTGCTCCATGTAAATCTCATCATGCAAGTCCCCATGTAAGAAAGCCATCTTGACATCCAACTGATACAAGTCCAAGTCAAGCTGTGCAGCCAAAGCCAAGACTAAGCATAGGGTGGTGATCTTAACCACAGGAGAGAAGACCTCATCAAATTTAACACGATGCTCTTGGTTAAAACCCTTAGCTACCAATCTGGCCTTGTATGCCGGCCTGGGATGTTCAAGGGCACTTTTCAACTTGTACAACCACTTTCAAGGCAAATCCCTCTTGCCACTAGGCAAGGAAACCAAATCCCACTTATGATTCTTATGCAACGAGTCAATCTCAGACTACATAGCCCTCTCCCAAGAGTGACTATCACCCTTGCACATAGCCTCATCATAGGTGAGAGGCTCTCCTACATTTGTAACCAAGGCATAATTTATGGAGGGCTTATAGTGGTCAGGAGATCGTCTATCTCTAGTAGAATGCCTCAATGCAGGATGTGCTACCTGTCCAATATCCTATCTAGCATCATGTGTAACATCCTAGCCATGAGTACCAACTATTGCTACAAGTTGTTCATGTGGTTGTACGAGAGCAAGCAGTACCTCCTGAAAGATAACCCTGCATATCTCCAGTGCCTTTTTAGGCTGCCTATGTCCTCGTGGAACATTAATGATATGCACTACAATCGTAACTGTCTCAATTCAAAAATGTTGTGGTAAGCCTGCATGGGTAAGCCTGCATGGCCAAGCATAATACGTACCCTCTCCTAGATAGTCCTATTCATGCGCTCATCCATACCATTCTAGGGAGGGGTGTAAGGGGTGTCAACTGATGCTTAATACTTCTCTCATCACAAAATTTCTCAAAGGCCCGTGAGACATACTCACCCCCATTATCTATCCTTAGGTATTTCAGTCTATGCCCAGACTAGCTCTCGCCTAAGGCAAGCCAACATTGAAATACTGCCAAGACATCAGACTTCTTCTTTATGGGATAAGCCCAAACCTTACATGAAAGTCATCAATAAATGTAATGAAGTACTTTGCACCCCCTAGTGATTGACAGGGCATGGGTCCACAAACATCACAATGCACAAGAGCCAATGGCTCATCCATGTGTGACATACCAGACTTCTTATGTGAGTTCCTAGTCTACCTGCCATATAAACAATGATCACATGATGCAAAGTCAAGAGAGTCAAAAGGCAGGATATACTGCAAAGCACAAAGCATTTTCATTTCTTTAAGAGACGTATGCCGAGATGAGCATGCTAGAGAGATACATGTGACATAGAACCCACTAACAAAACATGGTCAATAGTACCAAATACAACCAAGGGGTAGAGGCTAGCAGACTTGGCACCTCTTGCAAGAATAAGCCTGCCACGAGTTATCTTCCATACAAAATCACCAAAGCATATATGATAGCCTGCATCATCAAGCTGCCCAACATACATAAGGCTTTTAGTCAGTGCAAGTACATGACATACATTATGTAGAATAATAGTGCTACTAGAGAGGGAAATTGTAGAGTGATATCACCAATGCCAACAATAGCAAGAGACCGATCATCACCTAAGCACACATTACTAGATACACTGCGATAGGTATGAAACCACTCACAGTAGGGGATCACATGAAAAGACGCACCCAAATCCAAGAGCCAACACTGTCCATGAATAGACTAAGCCTCGTTGGTCAGCTGAGACAGGCATCACATGAAGAGGTTGCTAAGATGTAGTCACTATCAGACTCCTCAGGCTGCATGACATTTATCTCCTAGACTTTGTAGGTATAATACTGTGGTTATTGGATTTCTCCTACACTTTTTCTTTCCCCTTTTCTTTGCGCTTGTCATCGCGCATCTTACGGCACTGCAACCGTATGTGTCGTGCTTTTCCACAATAATGGCATGTAAGATCTGACTTACGTCCATGAGACTTACTACATCCACGTGACTTAGATCAAGACTTCTAAGACTCCTTCCCATGACGATCATTATCTTTCTTGCCACTTCTACCAGCTCTAATGGATAAAGCATGTGAAGTGTGGGAAGTATCATTGTTTTTCTTGTTAATTTCTTCAATCAAAAGAGCACTCTCTACATCTTACAATTTCAATCCATCAAGTTTGTTGATACAAATCGCAGTAGTGCGAAATACATCCCAAGACTCAGGTAAAGTGCCAAGCAGAAACAAAAGATGCAGATTATCCTGAAACTCAATACCTTGTTGAAGCACATTCTTCATGATAGAATGAAACTGGCTAAAGTGAGCAGACAATGGGGTCCCCTCCTTCATGCGGAGATCCATCAACTGTTTAAGCCAATACATTTGTAAAGTAAGGCTTTGCTTTGCATAAAGTTTCTAAATCTTTTCCCGTAGATTCCATGCACTCTAATCTTCATCTTCAACAACATTATTATGGACCTCTTCAGAGAGTGATAAAATGATAGTGGACTTACATAGTGCATTTAAATCAGCCCAATCATCATCATCCATATTCTTGAGTTTAATACCTTTGTTTCTTAGTGGCTTAATCTACAATTTTTGTACCAAAACATGCCATATTTGAGATTTCCAGTAGCCATAGTTAGTGCCATCCAACTTGGCAATGTTAAACAAAGCCATATCTTTGAGATGACTAACCATAATGAGTATCTTTGAGATTTCTAGTAGCCATAGTTAGTGCTATTAGAGAGGGAAACTGTAGAGTGATATCTTTGAGATGGCTAGACCAGCGGTCTAGCATTTGATAACATCCAAGTACATCATGTACGAACCCAAGTCAATCTCTGACAAGCTAAGAAACATCCAAAAGAGGTTCTAAAGTATCCAACTACAAGCCCAACTAAAGCTCCAAGTGGCAAAGAAGCTCAAACAATGTAGGTAGCATGCATCACTAACATATGCTTCAAAGCATGTACCAACAGGTCATGCATAGACTATAGATATAACCTCTATCACAAAGCATGCCAATGTAAACCAATGTCAAGTAAGTGTTAATCAATACGGAACTCAAATGAGGCTCAAAATACATTCCAAAACCATCCAAGACATTTTCCAACCTCCGTTTGCATCCAAATAGTCATAACAAGCATCTGGGAAGCACCGAGACCAATAGGCATAACATAACCCGAGTTAAATAGCTTCACCCCTATTCTATTACAACAATGTGGGAGCCTTCACTCAACCACCAAGACCCACGGACCGCTTATTGTTCAAGTGTTCCAAGCCGAGCACTAATGGCTACCTCTCACATAACCGACGCACCATCCATATCTACGGGTGTAGTGAGCTTACCTCCGTGCCGTTCGAGTTACCTCCTCTCCCGCGCACTTCGGTAGCTCCACGATCCAAGTGCAAGCTTCAAGCAAGCTCCATCCTCAAGCTCCACGCTCCAAGCTCCATTGCCGCGAGCAAGACAAGAGAAGAGAAGAGAAGAGAAGAAGAGAGGAGAAGATGGAGAGCTTCTCCTCCTCGGTCCCTCACCCTCACACACTCACTCCCTCACACTCTCACACTCCCTCTCTCAAGCACAAGCTCAAGCAAGCAAGAAAAAGAAGACAAAGAAGAAGAAGAGAGCTACTTTTGGCCACACACAAGAATGAGCTCCTCATTCACTTTTCAACTTTATATACAAAACCCTAAATCCCTTTTGGGCAGTCATCCCCTTTTCCCCTTTTTACATGGCCGGCCGTAGCCTAGGCCCTTTTTCCCATTGTCATTCTATCTTCCTAGCTTCCTTTCCACCGCCCATCTACATTTACAAATTGCACGGGAGAGAGCCCAGCGCTCCTTGAATTAAACCATGATGCGCTTGCACTCTTTTACAAAAGTTTTGACTTGCGCTTTTCCTTGTGCGCCTTTCTCCCTTATTTAGGACTCTTCTCCTTGTGCGTCTTTGTCTTCCGTTTCTCTTTGCCTTGGCCTTTGTCTTTGTCTTCTGCTTTAGCTTTTTTGATTTCCCACCTTTGTTCATTTGAGGGTTAACATTACCCCCCTCCTAGATGAGTGCCAGTCCCATGGCACTCACCGTCGTAGGTAGCAGGCTGTAGCATGGACCGAAGACGTGGGTGACAAGGACGCCTGTGGTTTCCGTGGAGGAGTGTTGGTGGTGGTGTGGCAGAAGGTCCTGGGGGCCTGTTGGTGGCCAAGGTGACTGGTAGAAGGTTGTTGGAGTTGGTGGTAGGGCTATTCTGTGTTGGGGATTGCATTGATGGCCAGCACAAGTGTTGGTTTGTTGGGGATTGTGCTCATGGCGATTCGTTGCGAGCTTGTCAGAAGGGAAGGGATAAGCATTCAGAGTTGGGTGTTGATGAAGAGCGAACGACACTTTCGTTAGAGTCTTCAACACCTGCAATAGAAAACCTCTCATGTGGTCTCTCCCTAAGGGGTAGTGCTAGTCTTCTTATCATGCACAAGACATATTTTGATTAGTTTGGGAGACAGGTCGAACTCTAAGCAAGCCTGGAGTATTGTCCTGCCCTTGAGTACCCAAATCGTGTATATACTTCGGTGCAGATATTATGTGAGTGCTCGTGCATATTTAGGTATTACTTAGCTAAAGACTGTCAGTCTGGTTCCTTGTATAGCAATGGGTCAGTGAAGCAAGGGCTTAGTTGATGGAAAAATTTGTCGATGAAGACGGGGAGTACACTTGAAGATTGCTTGAGACATCATTATGGTCTTGTCAAGGCAATGTAGCACAATTAAGCTCTGTGATGTCTTAGCTTTTGGTAGCTAGTGGCTACTCGTAGTGCTTGAAAAGTATGGTGTACTTTTCCATTGTCTTTCATGCTGTACTTACCACTGTTGATTGTAATGTCATTGAGATGGAGTGCAAAAGAATTGTGCAAGTGGTCCAGGGTGACAGGTCTAACCATAGGCGAGGCAAGCTCCCTAGGTATGTCCTGCCCTTAATGTGCCCTGAACA
The DNA here is from genome assembly GCF_053477565.2 of Lygodium microphyllum. NCBI lineage: Eukaryota > Viridiplantae > Streptophyta > Polypodiopsida > Schizaeales > Lygodiaceae > Lygodium > Lygodium microphyllum. Next base: position 8,779,399 of record NC_141141.1, read on the forward strand.
ATTGTGGGGGATGTACAAAGGGCTAGGGGATTAGGGATGGAGCCAACCGACCAAGGTCACTGGACATACCTAATTTGAGGACCCCTAGGTGCAGTGCTGTGATCGTGTGTGCTTTTTTTCTTTTTTCTTTTCTTTTCTTTTTTTATTTCCTTTTTTCCTTTTCTTTTCTTTTCTTTTCTTTCTTGCTTTCTTTCTTTCTCTTTTTTTTTGTGAAAAAAAATGAATACAATCAATGCCATACATTGAGGCTATCAGCCTTTCATTTGGATTGAGAAATGTTGGAATCCAAAGGCTATGAAGAATGGATATTACAGAGAGGATTGTGTCACCAGCCTTGATGCTAGAGGAACTCTTGTTGAGATGAAGAGATACACTTGAGATATTGCAAACCTCCTTGCGACACATGCGATGTTGGTACAATTGAGATAACGACTGCCATGAGCCAACTATAGAGCTTGACCGAGAAAGAGAGCGTAGCCCATGAATATGCTTTGGGCTATGCGATGTGGGCAGTCGGCAGCATGGCTTTGTCGCGGCTCTTTGTGGGGTCGATGGTCTTGTGGTGATTGGGCATTTAACACTTTCACACAAAGACCTGTCTCATCCTGTATCCACTTGTCACTTCATGAGAGTACATGCATGGTATATGCCGCAACTATAATAAACCAGTGCAATGCAAGGAGACATCACTTATCTGAATTCTATGGTGTGGACTTAGATATTTATCACCTACGCTTGATTAGCTTTTTCTTTTGCTAAAGACGTGAAATATATTAAACGTAGATATGAAAAGTTCGTACAATTTGGGAACATGTCAACACTTAACCATTTGAAGACAAAGAGTCCTGGCCAGGTAGCTTTTAATAAGCCTTTATACAGCATGGGGCTACTCTATTTGTACGAGGCGGGGTGAGTCTGGGTGGTCAGGCGATTGGGGCTCTACTAGTGCGGGGCTCCCGTGGGGTTGGGCAGGGAACATGTCGGTTGGGACATGAATGGTGTAGTCCCGGGCCGCGACCATTTCCAAAATGTCTTTAAACAGTTCATTAAATTCTTCCCTGTCCCAGGCCGCCTTTTCTCTTCATGGGCACCTGGTGCTCGAGTGTACATTGGGGGTTTGTGCCACTGGTGTTGCCACATTGTGTGCGCCTCCTTGAGCGTCCACTCCCCTGGCCCACGGATTCTTCAGCCTTCATCCGGGGCGGTGTCGCTTGGGGCCGCGTTTCTTGGCATACCTTTTAAGAGTGAGCACATAGCGCGCCAATGAAGGGGTGTGTGTGGCATGTTCCCGTCGACTGCAGAGAGCGTCCTTGCAAGCTAGCTGCCCTTGGTTCTCCATGTTTTCCTCGTAGGGGGACCTGTAAGATGCGAATCAAGGATTAGGATTTGTTACATGATAAGACCATTCATATGTAAGGGATTATAGTGCGGGTTATCAAGCGCATAGGATGAGAAGGGGAGGGGTAGGGCATGCAGTGCTTGTTGCAGAGGGATGGCCCCCGTGATGTATATTTAGCCTCCTGCCATTAGCAGATCTTGGTTCATGCCGAGTTACGTCGGCTGGCGGTCATGGATTTAGGCAGGGCTCCTCCTCGGAAGGATAGACCAGAAAGGGGGAAAGGTGTATAGAAAGGGGCGATACCCCATCTACACCATCAGAGTCGTTGGTCAAGGCTTCCTATGGCGGTAATGAGGGTTGCATGCCCTTCACTTGGAGGTGGGAATGGTCACACGACTTTTAAAAGTGTGATGAGAGGAGGACCTGAGGAGCTTAGCCTATCAAACCCAACTCTTCTCCATGCGCTTGACTATCATTGCTTGTGTGTGTTGATAGTATCTATACAGGGTGACACAAAAATCATTGTTTACATATACATCTATATATATACAGATAGGAATCCATGTCACCTCACAAGGATAGAAACCAATTGTAGAACTCAGGGTTGTACTGGAGCATGGCACACGCATCTAGTATTCGTAGCAGCTTACTCAATACCGATAGATATTTTGCCACATTGAGTAGCATGGAACCTTGTCCGAGTCTACTGGCAATATGTAACTCCTCCTCAGTGAGAACCTTATCAAACAGAGCATTCTCTTGGCTAGTTCTAGCTAAGTCCGTACCCCAAATGGTAGTCAGCACTCGAAGGGAAGTTGGTGCCACATAGGTTGGGTCTCTTTGAGACCGCCATTTGGCCAATCGCTCCTCTGAGACTGTCATGATCTGAGCCCCTAGTTTGGCCATTACAACGCGGTTTTCACACCAACGCTGTTCAAATTGACTTCGGCCTATGACAGTTGCTTTAGTTGCTCTAGGTCTACGAGATTCGGTTGGCAGAGCACTTCATTAAACGTGACGGCTAAGCGCAGTTCATCAGCTTCCTCGTCAGCGATGAGTCGCATGCGTTCATGTAAGAGCTTGTTATAGTGCTTGTCAAGATGTTCTTGCTCTTCCCAAGATAGAGGAAAGGGCAAGTAATCTCCAAGATGCTCCTTGGGGATTGTGCCCACGTCCGCAAGGACGTAAAATCGTGAGAACACCTTGAGCTTAGCATCCAACTCAGCTAAGCATTCTGTGATACTTCTATGTTCAATGAGGGCTTGCTCGGTTGCCATCTCATGCAAGGTTCTAGGAGTTTGCCTAGGCTTTAGCATAGCTGGGGGTTCAGGCCTGTATGAGCAAGATTGGTTAACGCTAGGATTGCTCATGCTCTTGGGGTTTCCTTGTTTCTCTTGAGGCTTCGTTATTGCGCCATGGTTCTCCTTGGGTGTGACTGGTATGACCTTGTCACCCTGTTGTGACAGCGTTGTATCCACTCTTGATTGGTCAATGTGAGTTCTATTGTCAGTGGATAGAGTGTTGCAAGCAACTGTTGATGCCAATGGTTGCTTTGGTTTTTCAGAGCACACGGATGTGTCTGAGGGTTCACTGCCATTAGGAGAGACATCAATGGGTTCATTGGTGGATGGACTTGATGCTTTATTCCCCAGCTCTCCCTTGCTCTTGGTCTCAATGCTCTTGGGGTCCACCACCACCTGTAGATGCTGTTGTTTTCGATGTTTTCTCCTCTTTTTCTTGGTCAATGAAGGTGCATCTCTCAATGACTCAGGACCCTGGACTAGGTCAACCGTTGATGTGCTTGGTTGGGCCTCAGCATTCTCTTTCTCTAGTGTGTCCTTATGGGACACAACTATGGCCTGCTAAATAGCCTCGCCCGGTTGTGAGGATACAACTGCCTCCCTTTTTGGAGAGTTTAGCTCTTCAGCCAACTCCCTTGTGTTTAACTCCTCCGGCCTAGGCTTTAGGCACTTTGAAAGTGCTGGAGTTGTCAATGAAGTTGGTTGTGACACCTCCTCCACAGGTAAATCACTAAGGACACATTCCACAAGGGGCATTGTCACGGCCAAGGGCTGTGACTGCTGTGATCCCTGATTGGAAGTAGTGGTGGCTAGTCCAGTGGGCTGGCTACTCTTGGTGGATTGCGGTGTTAAGTCCTTAGGTCGATTGGAAGTGGTCATGCCTTTTGTTGCCTTTAGAGCATTCACTTGAGTATCAGTTGAGCTAGCCATGATGGATTGTATAGGCATATCCTTAGGTTGAGAGCTAAGGGTGGTGTCGTGTCCTGCCTCTTGGACATTTGGAAGCTCTGATGTAGGTAGAGATTGGGATCGATTAGCCGCACTTGACGACTGTTGTGCTTTGTGTATCCATTTAGGAGAAGAGGGTGTAGGAGACTTGGGACTCCTAAGTGGTTTTGACTCTGCCTGGGAGATTTGCTCACGACTGCTAGATGATTTTGCTATTTGCTTTGTTGAGCATTCAGTCTTATCATGAGCAATGTTGTGCCTGTGGTGCTCATTATCCTTTTGGGCAGTCAAAGGCTCCTTGAGCACTAGTGGTCCTTGTGCACGCTCGACAGTTACCTCTGATATCTGCTTGCTAAGCATGCTAGGCTGAGGATCTAATTTTTGATAGGTCACGTTTGGTTTCTTGATTCCAATCGTGAGGGGCCCAATCACTCCAATATTTTTGGTTCGAGACTTGGATTTTCGTTTAGGTTTCCTCCTATGCCTCTTTGCTTTTGACATAATTTGGGTTTCTGTCAGAGATGGTTTAGCAGGGGGTTTTGGTACCCAAATCCATCAGTTGCCTGCATAATACCCTTGAGCCCGAAGCAACCCCTTCGATATCCATCGTGGCGTTGTGCTAGCTCTCCATCGATGCCTCCGTCTATAAGGCTTGGACTTCTTTCGTGGTCTTCTATGATATCTGTAAGTCCCAACTCCATCCTTGGCCTTGTCTCCTGACCTTTTTGTTTCAAGCATGGCCTCACTCTTCACTAGTTCTCGTTGTTCGACTTGTGCTTGTATCAGTTTTTCCAACAAGTCCTTGCTCTCATTAGTAGGCTTGAGTATTACGTCAGCACCTTCCTTGCTTTTCCCTTGAGGTTTGATGAGGTCACCCTTGCTAAACGTTGTGACTATCCTCACACCCGGTAGTGTCAGGTGTATCCTCTGTGCTACATAGTCGGCCTCACACTTGGTCACCCTTTTGAAGGGTCTTCCTAGGAGGGTTTCTTTCCCGCAGCTAGCACTATTTGGAGGAACATGAAATAGGATAGGCAAGCTTTCTGTTTCAATTGTCGCAAGGATTTTGCACTTCCCTATGAGTGCTTGTGGGTGTCCCCCATAAGGGCTAAGAGTTGCACTAGTCGGTGTGAGCTCTGGTTGGCCTAGTAGGGTCCATGATTCATAGGTCAAGATGTTAAAATCTGCTCCTTCATCAATCAGAGCATCGATAGTATGCTCTCTTTTCGCGGTGAGTTTGACTCTAAGATAAGCAGGTGGTACTGTGTCTTCATCTTCCGGGTCTTGGCTTGTAAATGTAAGCCTTCTGATAGATGCCCTTGAGTCCCCAACTGCACAACCAGACGTGGATTCTCCACCAATGTCTTGGGTCGTCTGTGCAGTGTTGCTCAAGGTGCGGAGGGGGCAGAGCCCCCTCTGCGGGGGTCCGGGGGGGCAGTCCCCCCCGGCCCGCAGGGCCGTTATAGTAAACGCCATATGCAATTCGGAGGACCGTTTATAGCCTAATTTTGAACTACGCGCTCTAAAATTTAGCCCAGTGATGGATCTGTGATGTGCCTTTAGCTCTACGTAGCCTTTGGGGTCAATCTTGGGGTTTAGATGTGTTAAAATTTTTGTTCTAGGTACCTGTTCGATTTTGACAGTTTTTTGTCTGATTCTCACATGTCCGATTTTCAGGAGTTCGATTATCAGAATCGGACGTCCGATTTTGGGTTGGTCCGATCGGCCTAGTGGTCCGATTTTGGTCACGTCCAATTCTAGGAGTCGGATCGAAAAAGTGGTCCGATTCTGGGAATCGGATCGGACAGGGTGGTTCGATTTTGGCTGGTCCAATTTCGGACTGGTCCGATTCTGGACGGTTCGATTCTGGACGGGCCGATTCTGGACGGTCTGATTCTGGACGGGCCGATTCTAGGGTGGTCTGAGTGTCCGAGTGTCCAAGTCGGACGGGTTGGTCCGATTGGACAACAGTCTGAGTGTCCAAGTCCGAGCGTACGAGTGGTCCGATTTCCAAAATCGGATGGGTTGGTTCGAGTGGTCCGATCGGATAGGTTGGTCCGATCGGACGGTTGTCCGAGCGTCCGATTATGGACTGGTCTGATTCTGGACGGAGTCCGATTCTGGGACTCGGACGAGATGGTCTGACTACGCGGCCGACAGCCTGCGAGTTGCACGCCATGCCTCTAGGTTGACGTCTACTACACCGAATCGTCCAGCGCCTTCCAGATAGATGCAAGACACTACAAGGGAATGCTAGACATGCCTAGAATCACTGTGGTGCTCAAATCAAACGGCACTCCAAGGATCTATGCCCCTATTCCTCTCTTTTAGCCTGTTATACAGCAACAGAAACCCTACTATTTGCTTCTTTTTCTTTGTTTTTTCCTATCCTAAATGCATATAAATCACAAAGTAAATACCTACACTACTCCATCTCACAACATAAATCTCAAAAAAGCAAAAAACTACTTGCCAAGGAGATCGAATACCATCTTCAACCCCCTCCCTTCCTACCTATCTCAAGCACCGGTTCGGGGGAAAACCCTTACTTTGATGCTCGATTCGAAGCGCGCAAGCGCTCAAGGCTTGAATCCTTTGGTCCCGGCAACGGAACCAAAATGTGGGAGCCTTCACTCAACCGCCAAGACCCACGGACCGCTTATTGTTCAAGTGTTCCAAGCCGAGCACTAATGGCTACCTCTCACATAACCGATGCGCCATCCATATCTACGGGTGTAGTGAGCTTACCACCGTGCTGTTTGAGTTACCTCCTCTCCCGCGCACTCCGGTAGCTCCACGATCCAAGTGCAAGCTTCAAGCAAGCTCCATCCTCAAGCTCCACGCTCCAAGCTCCATTGTCGCGAGCAAGACAAGAGAAGAGAAGAGAAGAGAAGAAGAGAGGAGAAGATGGAGAGCTTCTCCTCCTCGGTCTTTCACCCTCACACACTCACTCCCTCACACTCTCACACTCCCTCTCTCAAGCACAAGCTCAAGCAAGCAAGAACAAGAAGAAGAAGAAGAAGAAGAGAGCTACTTTTGGCCACACACAAGAATGAGCTCCTCATTCACTTTTCAACTTTATATACAAAACCCTAAATCCCTTTTGGGCAGTCATCCCCTTTTTACATGGCCAGCCGTAGCCTAGGCCCTTTTTTCCATTGTCATTCTATCTTCCTAGCTTCCTTTCCACCGCCCATCTGCATTTACAAATTGCACGGGCGCTCCTTGAATTAAACCATGATGCGCTTGCGCTCTTTTACAAAAGTTTTGACTTGCGCTTTTCCTTGTGCGCCTTTCTCCCTTATTTAGGACTCTTCTCCTTGTGCGTCTTTGTCTTTCGTTTCTTTTTGCCTTGGCCTTTGTCTTTGTCTTCTGCTTTAGCTTTTTTAGATTTCCCACCTTCGTTCGTTTGAGGGTTAACAAACAATAAATTCACTATCAAACTAAGTATAAACAAGGCCAAAATCAACACCAAATAAATGGCATATCATATGCATAGCTTCCCATAACATCCGGCATGATTCAGGTACCAAATGGCATCAATAGCTAATACCAAGCAAAGCATAAGCATCAAATCCTAATGTAGCACTATTTGGGGCTGCCTGTGTACTATTATGATAGTCCTAGACTAAAGTATATCAGACCCAAATTTCAATGCCAAGCTCAAGCATTCAATGCCATGGTTGAAGTGTGCTCCTATGCCTCAAATGAGACCTTTATGTAGTGCCAATGGCCTGAGAAGGTACTGGAGATGAAGGCCACATTTTTTATAGGCTGAGAAAATGGAGCAATCTACTGAAATCACATTTTTTATTTTGTTGAGGGAGTTGAGGCACTACCTGATGGTTAGGGAGCTTCTATTAGGGACCATGGGTTGGGCTTGCAGCTCAGATGATGTGCTACACTCAGCTTGAGAAGAAACTCGGCCACTAGCCTCCTTAGGGGTGGTCAAGTCAATGGAAGTCAGCTATAGTTTTGGTCGATGGACTTGCTACAGTGCCAACAGCTTAGTGATCTTGGGCTCTATGGGTTTAGTAGCTCTAGGCTCTGCAAGCTTGGGTATGAGGGTCTCTTGGGGCCTTGCTTCCTTAACTACTATTCAATCTTGCTTAGATGGGTTTGAGGGTGGCACTTGAGTAGTGCCCTTGACAGTTTCGGCTTTAGGCACCCATATCTAGGCATTGCCCTCATAATACCCCTGCACATGCAACAAGGTTTTGGGAACCCATCCCTGCTTAACCATTCGTCTTCGTATGTATCACCTATTCTACAGCCTCTTAGCTCTTGGGTGTGAGTTTCTAGCATTGCGAGGTCATGTGTGCCTACTTTTAGGAGGGGGCCTTTGTGCTTAGGCACCCATTTGAGTTGTGATGCATGGGTCTTAGCTTTTATTTCAATAGTTTTTTGGTTTTGAGGTTTAGAGGGTTGTGACAATTTATGACCCCCCTCCTTAGGCTTGGTGGTGGGTTGCTCTATCGGTGGCTTTGCAAGATTTGATGGAGCCAAACTACCCTTCTTGAAGGTCGTGACTATACGTACATTGATGATGGCTAGATGAATGTGCTGTGACTAGTAGTCGACATTACAAAGTGTCTGCCTTTTAAATGTACGTCCTAACAGTGATTATGTACTAGTATCCTTCGCATTCCACAACACATAAAAGATCATTGGTATGCTTTCAGACTCGATAGAGACTATAACCTTGCACTTTCATAGAAGTGCATATGATTGACCCCCAAATGGGCTGAGCTTGGCGTTAGTGGGCTACAATTGTGGTCTGCCAATTTGAATCCAATGATCGTGAGTCAAGATACTAAAGTCAACACCCCCATCGATCAATGCATTAAATGTATGTGTTTTCTTGGCAATGACAGTCATGTGCAGGTAAGCCGGAGCTATGGCTTCCTCATCTTCATCTTCAATTTCTGTGATAGTGACCACTTGTACCTTGATAGGGGATTCTAGCATTGGAGGCTCATAGGTCACAAGTCGCGGATGTCCTCTTTCTCTTTCTACTTGATATTCATCAGTCTTACTAGCAGATTTTCAAAGTATCCGGGCTCAGAGAATCTCTTGATGAAGAGGTTTTTGAGGCCGTTAAAGTCCGCTCATTCTCCAGCATCTAGGCTCGTGTACCAAGTCCTACCCTTTTCGCCTAAGCAAAGCCCGAATGCTTGAGAGCATTGAGTCAAGTCACTGAGGCCATTGGCCTCACAAACTTGCTCAAATTGCTCTACAAAGCTGTATGGATCGTCGTGGGGTTGGTATTTGTCAAGTTGCTTTGCAACAATTGGGATTTTAGACTAGCCCTTAGAGCCTTGGTTTGCTCCTAATTCTACTAGTAATGATGTCGCTAGTGCTGCAGCACTCTACTCTGATGTTGTATTGTCGAGCAGTTGCTTCATGAGAAGCTCACTCAATGTCAAGTCTCCTTCCAAGGCTCTCTCATGATCGGTCTGATTCCCACCTACTCGGTTCAACACTCGCTGTACCTCGTGCAATTCTGCATTCTGCCTTAAGCTCCTAGCACGCTTGTCTTGGTTGTATTTCACTATGCCTTGCAGCGCCTTGTGGGCTAGCTTCTGTTCCTCTTCCAAGTCTGTTATGATGGCCTCTGTTGTTCTACCACAGTGCTCATACCGAGCGTGTGCATCGTAGCTACTCACTAACTGCTGAATTACCTATGGAAAAACTCCTAAGTCGAGTTCCTCGTTCGGCCTACAGTCTGAGCTTCCCTTTATCATGAACACATTCTTGTGCTCCACCAAGTTGTTAATCAAGTTGAGCAAGTTGGTCAGATCCACTTCTCTAATGCCGCTTGCTTGGTCCAACCCTGTGCCTTGGTCATCCGTCTATGTCTTAGGATCTTCTCCTAATGGTGGGTTCCTTGAGGTGTTTATCTGAGTGAGTTCCTTGACTTATTGCATCCAATCCTCAATTTATCTCTACTCAGTGTGTGTGTGTTCTTTCCTGTGCACTTGTGCTCAATCAAGCTTTCAACTATCCTTAAGTGTACTTCAAGTGAAGAAATTTAGGGTGAGTGCGGAAAACAAGAATCTAAGCGGCTTACGCACTCTCACTTCGTTTAGGTCTGATAGGCTTGTTGACCCACTTCTGCACGTCTTGTCAAGTTTCAGGGTTTCTCACTGCATTGTCTTACTCGTTTTCAGTTTGTTCAGGGTCTTTGGCTCAGCTGGTTGTCGCTAGGACTCTGGGTCTTGCAATAGCCTGCTCGAGCTGCTAAGTGGCTGTGTCCTATAAATTTACCTATTCCCTACGCCAGAATCGAGTTCTACGCGTCGGGAGGACTCATGAAGGTTTACACGGCCAAACTCTAGCCGGGTCTAGTATTAATTCTTGAAAATTTGGAAAAATTCTGACTTGGCCCATCTCGTCCGAATTGCAAGGGCTAAGTGATGGATTCTGACGGGTCGAGGGCCGAATGGAAATTGTGGGCCGAGTGTGTCACTCGGATGGGCCGAGTTGTCATTGGCCGAGGGCCGAATGGGAAGCTCGGATAGGGTGACTCAGACGGGGTGATTCAAATGGGTTGAGGAGATTCACTCAAACGGGCCAAGGGGGTCTATTCGGACTGCCCGAGGCATGTGGATCGAGGGCCGAGTTTCGATATGACCGAGTGAACTTTTGGCCGAGTTGGTTCGTTCGAACGAGCCGAGAGCCGAATGGGGTAGATTGGTTGAGGGGCGACTTGCGAGTAGGCCGAGTGACATGATCGGACGGGCCGAATTGACTAGTGGGCCGAGTCGGCCAAGAGTAAGTGGGCTGAGGGCCGAGGGCCGATTCTGGGACTCGGCCCAGGAACTGGCCACTTGGACAGGCTGAACGGCACGCGATGATGGCAGCAAAGGCACTAATTTGCTCAAATCTTGCGACACATGCAATCATATCACACAAGAGCTTCCAGATCAGTACCAAGGCATAAGGAGAAGGGCTTGATATACCTGGAACGCATGGTAGACTCCTCGGCGGTAAGATTGAATTGAATCTCCAAGAGCTCTCTCTCTCTCTCTCTCTCTCTCTCTCTCTCTCTCTCTCTCTCAATGTCAAGGTATGAAATGAGCTCTTCCTTGACCTCTTGGCTCTTAAACCCCTTCCGGGGTAAGGTTTTGATGTCCCTAATCACTCACTTGCCAACATTAAACATCCCAAGCACTCTTTTTCCCATTTTTGCATGATTTGTGCCTTGTTTTGCCCTGTTTTACAACAGCAAACCCTATGCTTTTTCGATCCGATTTCCTAATCCTAACCTGTTGAGATATCGAGCTCCACTCGTGATACGCCAGGGTGACTGTTGTGTATTTATGTCACCGACTTGTCAGTTGCAGATGCGGTTGGTACACCGCCCCTGAATAATAGCTACATGATAGCTATCCTTATCTACTCTAGTTCGTGGCTCAGTTAGTATGCCACCTTAGTTAGTTGAGTTTGGTTTGAGACCCATATCTAGGGTTCTTCTATTTCTTTGTACTTGAGTTCTTTTGGCTTACACAACTAAGAAGAGGAAAACTGTTTTTTAGCCTCCACCCTTGTGTGTCTTCCCCCATTGTGCAAGCAAGAAAGCTTCAAGCGAGACTCCTTCCTTCTCTCCCACAATCCTGACATGGTATCAGAGCCTTGTTCGTGGTAAGGAGCTCAAGAAAGCAAGCCAAGCTCGCGGTGGACTGGTAAGAGGAGCAGTGTTGCTTTCATTTTCTGTTTTGGGAGCAGATCTCTGCAGGTAGCACAGCCGAAAATTGTAGGAGTGCATTGTCTCAGGTTGAGACGCCCTTCGCGGTGAAGCAAGAGGGCAGTATATGCTGCGGGAAAGAGCTTTAGCTCTTGGCAACCCTGTTTTTTTGATTTGAGGCCATTTCGGGGCCTGTTTTGGAGGCGGAAGTTTTCTGCACGCACTCAGGAAAAGGCTCAGTTTTATGCTGTTCAGCCACTGTTCTACAGGTCGGTGAAAAGTTACTGTAGAAATTGCATCGTATGCTTGTGCGCAGAGACATTGGGAGTTTCAGAATCATCCTTGGTTCCTGTTTATGCAAAATCGTCACTAGGAAGTGACTGTGTGGTCAAATACCACTTTCGCCAATTTTGCAGATTTGCCTTTGTGAGGGTGAAGCTGAGTTTTTGCAGTGACAGAATTTTTCGCAGTGTTCTGTAATGGCGTCTGATTCTCTTTCACAGATTGTAACCGAAAAGCTTGACAAGAACAACTTCCAGGCATGGAAGTTTAGAATGACGAATTTCCTTATGGGAAAAGGATATTGGGAATTTGTTGCAGGAAATGAAGAAGAACCAGTTCTTCCTGATGTTCCCAATCAACAGCAAATGCAGGCATTCAAAGCATGGCATGAGAGAGCCAGGAAAGTTATGTATTGGCTGTCTATCAGCATTTCAGACTCTATGATTGTGCATATTCAGGATGCAAGTACGCCAAAGGAGGCATGGGATACTTTGTCAAAAATGTATAGCACAAATACGCAAGCCAGGAAAATGCAGCTCAAGCAAGAGTTGCATAATGTGCAAAGAGAAAGTATGAGCATCAACGACTACCACATGAAGGTGAAGAAGATTGCAGATGCACTTGCTTCCATTGGGTCGCCAGTGGAAGATGATGATTTAGTTTCCGTGACCTTGAATGGTCTAGGAAAGGATTATGCACAGTTCCGAACATCCATTTCCGTCCGTGAAAGATTTCCTGATTTTGAGGAGTTGATTGCTCTTCTAATTTCTGAGGAGCAGAGAAATGGTGGTGCATCTTCTTCAGGAGGAACTTCAAAAGAAGCTGTCTTCTACTCAAATGCTGGAAGAGGTAGAGGCAGAGGTAGAGGAGGCCGATTTGGAGGCCGTGGAAGAAATCAGAATATGCAGCAAACTCAAGAAAACCAGTCCTATGGAGGAGGACGTCGTAACTCTAGAGGCAGGGGGAGCCAAAGAGGTCGTGGTGGATGGCAAAGAGGTCAAAATGCAAACAGTAATGTTGAATGCTACTACTGTGGTAAAATGGGTCATATGGCTAAAGACTGCTATAAAAAGCAGAATGACATCATGAATGGAAAACTGCAACAAGGGAATTATGCATCTTCTAACAGACAGGGTGATGACAGAAATGAGCATTTGTTCATGGTGCAGCACATGAACAATTCTGTGACAAGTGCAGAAGAAAGCAATGATGTATGGTATGTTGACTCAGGTGCATCAAACCACATGACAGGTCATGCAGAATGGATGGAGGATGCAAGGAAAATGGAAAAACCAGGATTTGTGGAGACTGGTGATGATACTGCACATCCTATTGTGCAGATTGGAAAAATTCCTTTGTCTATGCAGGATGGGAAAAAGAAATACCTGTCCAATGTATTTCATATTCCCAATATCACCAAGAATCTGGTTTCTGTTGGTCAAATGGTTGAGCAGGGCTTGCAGGTCAGATTTAATCCTCATGGATGCTTTGTTGAGGATATGAAAAATAAAGGTCGCTTGATAGCAAAAGGAAAGAAGAAGGGCAGAATGTTTACATTGGATGCAGATATGTCTGAATTGAGTGCAGCAATGTTTGCACATGGGACCGGTGTAGTTGCAGATATTGATATCTGGCATAAACGCATTGGTCATGTTAATGTAGAGCGACTTAAATCAATGCAGGCCCAAAATATTGTTGCAGGATTGCCAAAATTCAAGGTTGCAGAAATGCATAAGGTATGTGAAGCCTGTCAGTTTGGAAAACAGGCAAGGAAACCATTTCCTAGACATGTTCAAGAGAGTGAGAAGCCATTGGAATTAATCCACTCTGATGTGTGGACTACTAAAGCTGCATCTCTTGGAGGCTGTCATTATTTTGTCACTTTTATTGATGACTATAGCAGAAAAGTTTGGGTGTATTTTATGAAAAAGAAAAGTGAAGTTTTTGGGCATTTCAAAACCCTTAAAGCTATGGCTGAAAAAAAAACAGGTCTGCAAATAAAATGCCTAAGGTCAGATGGAGGGGGAGAGTACCTCTCAAATGAGTTTGCAAAGTTCTTGCAGGAGCATGGCATAAAGCAGCAATATTCATGCAGTTATACCCCACAACAAAATGGAATTGCAGAAAGGAAAAACAGGCATATTGGAGAGGTATCTCGTGCCATGCTCAATGAAAAAGACTTGCCAGATTCTTATTGGGCTGAAGCAGTTGCTACAACAGTCTACATAATGAACAGGACTCCCACTGCAGCAATACATGGAATGACTCCAGAGGAGAGATATACTGGTAGGAAACCAGATATTTCTCATTTGAAAATTTTTGGTTGTATTGCCTATGTACATGTGCCAGATGAGCTGAGATCCAAGTTGGATCCAAAAGCTGAGAAGTGCATCTTTATTGGTTACTCTCTGCAGCAAAAAGGGTATAGATGCTATAACCCTTCTACTTGTAAGTTTACAGTGAGCAGAGATGTTGTTTTTTATGAGATGAGTAGCTGGTATAAACCAGTAAATGTGATTGATGATGTAGATGCACAAAATGGTAATGCTGCACAGAATTCACAGCAGCAGTCACAAAATATTAGTGGACCTGGAGCGTCCTCTAGCAGTGGTTCACATTCTTCGCCATGGACAGGCAGATTGAGATCAGGAGAATCTTCTCAAAGCAATGCAGATAGTGGTATGCAGGTATCACGAAAAGGAAAAGAGAAGGTTGATCAGCCCATGTTTGATGTGAATGCAGGTCACTCTTATGTGGATGGTGAATCCAGTGGCTCAGAGCAGAGCATTGATGATGAGTTGGGTATTCCTTCTATTGTTACACCTGGAGTAAGGAAGACCAGGGATGTTTTGAGAGCACCTGGGAGTGAACCTACTTTGCGCAGGTCTACGAGAGCTAGGTATCCTGTGGATAGGCTGAAATATGATGGATTTACAGCCATTCACTATGCATATATGGTCAAAGTGATTCAGGAACCAGAACCCACTTCTTTTGAGCAAGCCATGGGAAAAGAAAAATGGGAGAAAGCCATGGATGAAGAAATGGATGCCTTGGAAGCAAATGCTACATGGGAATTGGTACCTTTGCCTAAAGGTAAAAATGTAATTGGCTGTAAGTGGGTTTATAAGGTGAAGCACAATGCAGATGGTTCTGTGAACAGATACAAGGCAAGATTAGTAGTCAAGGGGTATGCACAAACATATGGCATTGACTATGAAGAAACATTCAGTCCGGTTGCAAGGATGGCAACCGTAAGAGCAGTCATTGCTATGGCTGCATCAAAGGGATGGTCTTTACATCAGATGGATGTAAAGAATGCCTTCTTGCATGGTGATTTGCAAGAAGAGGTCTATATGGAGCAGCCACCAGGTTATGTGCATGCTGTTCATCCTGAGTTTGTTTGCAGGTTGAAGAAAGCCTTGTATGGCTTGAAGCAAGCATCTAGAGCATGGTCTGATAAGATAGGACAGTATCTTGTCACTATTGGCTTTCAGATTTCCAAGGCAGATTTCTCACTTTATGTGAGAAAAACAGAGAAAGGTATTATGCTACTTGTCATTTATTTTGATGATTTGATTATGACAGGTGACAGTGATGAAGATATCCTTCATGTGAAAATGCTATTGAAGCAGAAGTTTGAGATGAAGGATTTGGGAGAGCTGCGTTATTTCTTGGGCATTGAGGTGATCAGATCACCAAGTGGGATACAGCTCTTGCAGAGGCAGTATGGATTGGACATGCTGTCCAAATATGGGATGACAGGCTGAAAGCCTATTTCAGTTCCTTTGGAGCAAAATGTGAAGCTGAGCACACATGCAGGTGAGCTTCTAGAAGACCCTACTATGTACAGACGCATAGTAGGAAGTTTGATTTATATGACTATTACCAGGCCAGATTTGAGCTATGTTGTTGGATTGGTAAGTCAGTTTATGCAGGCTCCAAGGAAACCACATTTGGATGCGGCTAGACGCATACTCAGGTATGTGAAGTCCACATTGCAGTATGGACTATTTTATGAGACTGGGGTTCAGATACAGTTGCATGGATACACTGATGCTGATTGGGCTGGTAGTATTTCTGATAGACAATCTACCAGTGGGTATGTGTTCTCTTTTGGGAGTGCTGCAGTCACTTGGAGCAGCAAGAAACAGCCTACAGTTGCCTTGTCGAGCACAGAGGCTGAGTACAGGGGTGCAGCAATGGCTGCATGTGAGGTAGCTTGGTTGCATAAGCTACTTTATGATATGCATCAGTCTACAGATGGACCAGTTGTCATTTATTGTGACAACATGAGTAGTATACACTTGGCAAATAACCCAGTCTATCATGCTAGAACAAAGCACATTGAGGTGCATTATCACTATGTGCGAGAGAGGGTTTTACTAGGTCTTATTGATCTAGTTTATGTCAGCACAGAGGATCAGGTAGCTGACATATTCACGAAGGCATTGGGCGCAGAGAAGTTGCGCAAGTTCAGAGACCTGCTTGGTGTGCAGGAATTGGGATTGAGCTCGAGGGGGAGTGTTGAGATATCGAGCTCCACTCGTGATACGCCAGGGTGACCGTTGTGTATTTATGTCACCGACTTGTCAGTTGCAGATGCGGTTGGTACACCGCCCCTGAATAATAGCTACATGATAGCTATCCTTATCTACTCTAGTTCGTGGCTCAGTTAGTATGCCACCTTAGTTAGTTGAGTTTGGTTTGAGACCCATATCTAGGGTTCTTCTATTTCTTTGTACTTGAGTTCTTTTGGCTTACACAACTAAGAAGAGGAAAACTGTTTTTTAGCCTCCACCCTTGTGTGTCTTCCCCCATTGTGCAAGCAAGAAAGCTTCAAGCGAGACTCCTTCCTTCTCTCCCACAATCCTGACATAACCTACGCTAAATGCAACAAAAATCGAAGGCAAAAAACTGAAATGATTTCTCCATCTTTTCCAATCATCAAACCAACAAAATAACCCAAAATGCTTACTTGTTTTGACCCAAACTTCCTAACTATCTCAAGCTCCATTTCGAGGATGAATCCCTTACTTCGATGCTCGATATGAGGTGCGCAAGTGCTCAAGCTTGAATCCGTTGGTCTCGGCAATGGAACCAAAACGTAGTGGGAGCTCACGCTCAACCCCCAAGACCCACGGACTGCTTATCGTTTCAATCGTTTCAAGCGAGCTCTCATGGCTATCTCTCACCTAGCTGACACGTCGTCGATCCTCTCGGGGTGTAGTGAGCTTACCCCCTGATGCCGAAATGAGTTGCCTCCTCTCTCGCATACACCGATATCTCCATGATCTTAGATGCTAGCTCAAGCATCCTCAAGCCTCCTCCATCTCCAAGCTCCATCCACCATAGCCGCACGCGTGAGAAAAGAGAAGACAAGAGAAGAGAGAAGAAGAGAGAATAGGAGATGGTGAAGAGCTTCACCCTCTTGATCCCTCACTCCCACACACTCACTCACTCAATCACACTTTCACACTCCCTCTCTCAAGAGCACATGCACAAGCAAGGTGAAGAGAAGAAGAGAGGACTCTTGTTAGCCACACACCAAAGAATGAGCTTCCATTTACTTTTGAACTTTATATACAAAACCCTAAATTCCCATGGGCACCCATCCCTTTTTACATGACCGACCATTGTGGCAAGGTCCCTTTTTCTAATTCCCTCTTCTTTCTTCATGCCCTAAGCGTATACCCGTCTATTCTTTTACAAATGGCACAGGAGGGAGCCTGGCACTCTTTTACAAGAGTTTTTAGAGTTTTTGGAGGCACCTTTCATTTAAAATTGTGCTTTTTGCCTCAGCTTAGCTTTAGGGGCCATCTCTATGCCTTTTCTCTTTTTCCATCCTTTTTTTTGCTTTTTCCTTCATTTTTTTGCCATCTCGAATTGGGGTTAACAACTCCAGCCACTTGACATGCCCCAGATGAAATGGGAGTTTATTAGCATAAACTTTGTAGTTAGGTTACCTTTTGTGCAAGGAGGATATAACTCAATGATGGTGACAGTACACATGCTAACAAAGGTTGCTCATCTTATTGCAACAAAAACCAATTACAAAGCTTCAAATATTGCAAGAATTTTTGTAAAAGAGATTTTTAGGTTACATGGGTTACCTAAAAGGATCATCAATGATCGTGATTCTCTTTTCACATCACATTTTTGGAAGAATTTATCATTATAAATTAAACAAAGGGGGGGCATCAAACTGACAACCGCCATAAAGGGCACCTCCCAATCCTAATCATCATCATGTTTGTCGTTGTCATCATCATAATCATCCTCTTTACCACAAGAAGTATCAAATGCTGAAGTCAATCCTGAAGATGAGGAAACCATTGTACCAGCCTACTTGAGGTTGTGTGGGAACCTTCGCTCAACCGCCAAGACCCACGGACCGCTTATTGTTTCAAGCATTCCAAGCGAGCTCTAATGGCTATCTCTCACCTAGCCGACGCGCCGTCGATCCTACGAGTGTAGTGAGCTTACCTTGATGCTTGATCGAGTACCCTCCTCTCTCTTGCACTCTGGTAGCTCCACGATTCTTGATACTAGCTCAAGCATCCTCAATCCTCCTCCATCTCCAAGCTCCATCCTCCATAGCCGTGTGCACAAGAGAAGAGAAGAGAAGAGAAGAGAGGAAGAGAAGAGGAGATGGTGAAGAGCTTCACCCTCTTGATCCCTCGCTCCCACACACACTCAGTCCCTCACACTCTCACACTCCCTCTCTCAAGAGCACACACAAGCAAGAAGGAGAGAAGAAGAGAGGAAGAAGAAGACTCTTTTTGCCACACACCAAAAGAATGAGCTTCTCATTCACTTTTCAACTTTATATACAAAGCCCTAAATCCTTTTTGGGCGGTCATCCCCTTTTCCCTTTTTTACATGGCCGGCTAGGCCCTTTTTCCCATTTCTCACCATTCTAATTTATCATATTCCCAACTAATGCATACACTTTGCACAGGAGCGATCCTGGCGCTCTTTTACAAGGGTTCGGGGGCACTTCCATATTTTAATGGTGCGCCTTTTACTCTTTTATGTCTCGGGGCGACACTGAAACTTTCTAAGAGTCGTGCCCAAACATTTAAATTTTTCAGGGTCTGGTTACCGGTCAAGGCGCCTTTTTTCACTTTTATCCTGCGTCTTTTTTTCTATTTTCTTTTTTCCATTTTCTGCTCCTCTGTGCTGTAGGAAACACTGTAACATTACCCCCCTCCTAGCCAAGTGCCAGTCCCATGGCACTGCGGTGGGAAGGAGTGGCTAGTTAGGTCTGCTGCTAGGAGGAACTGGTAGGTGGATGACATTGCTTCCAAGGTGGTTATGTGAATGAGAGGTGATGGAGTTTAATGACGATGACCAGGAGAGATTCTGGCATGCTTTAGGCTTCATGAAGATGCTCGGCATCTTTCACACAGTTGTCGCGTCCATTATGTAGCTGGTTGTCTCCTGAGCACCAGAAACGCTTGAAGAAATAAGCAATCCCTTAGGAGGATGGTATTGGAATGATTTATCCTAGAGAGCCCCCCCTGAATGCTGCCTTGACAATGATATGGTTTGTCTTTGCATTGAATATCTGTGGCTTTGATTTGAAGAGCTTTGTCTTTGAGTTGAAGGTCTTCAGTGCTTCGTTGAAGATCTTCAACCTTGCATTGAAATTCTTCAGGCTTGTGGAATCAATAAGCGATATGTAGATCTTGAGGCGTTGGGCATGCATCTTTGGAAGATGAGGTTCCAAGATCTATGCCAATGGCAGGTCTATTACTGAGTACTCCTTTTGCTTGATTTGGTTCAATCATGGTAGCCATCAGCAGGCACCGGGTTGGCGGCATGAAGCACATTGGTCCGTCCACTCAAATGCAGAAAAGCTCCTGAAACAGCAGCAATGGTGTCATATCCGGCGTATGGAATAAACGTTGGTCATTCAAGGATGCCATGGGTGATCTTCTTCAGTTGAGTAGCCAGTTGTTGAAACTCAAACATAACCTGCAAGAAAAGTTGTGCACTCCCTAAGGGGTGTGCCTGCCTTTCCGTGTAGTGCGTGGTGCCCGTGAGAGTGGAACTAAGAGATGGGCCTAACCTTGGGCAATAACCTTGGGCAAGCCCTTGGTAATGTCCACACTTGAGGACCCAGTTCGTGTGTCGTTGGAGGTGCGGTGCAAGTCTTAGGGTGACATGTCTGAAAGTCCTACCCTTGATGTGCCCTAAGCGTGAAGTGGGGAAGGGGCTAGGGATAACCCTAGGTGCAATGACGGCGGTGCACGACGAGGCGAAGGGGAGTTGCAAGTAGATCTTGCGAAGGTCTCTCTCGCTTATCTTGGCTTAATAGTAGATGCATCCCTTGGCTTTGCTATGCTTTTCTGTTATCTCTTCTTTCCAGTTCACCCTGTTCTTTTGTTGCCTTGTGGCTTGCTTCTTCTTCTTCTTCTTCTTCTTCTTCTTCTATTTTTTCTTTTTTTTTTCTTTTTCTTTTTTTTTTCTAAAAGAGGCTTATACATGGATACATGTGATACAAGGGCATGACGGGAGTTTACTCCTCGTCATCCGAATGGCAGGTAGGGGATGGTGGAGGGCGGGGGGCCTTGTTAAGGAATCTGGGACTCAACAAGTAGCCCGTGAGATTGAGGCGGGTTTTGAGAGTGGTGGTGGAAAGGAAGGGGTGGTTGCACTGGGTGAATTTGCTATCGTGCATATCTTCGAGCAGTGCAACACAGAAGGATGGCAAAAGAGTAGCGTGCATCATGAGGCAAGTCATGGTGCTGCGATGTATGGCGTTGGGGTCGAAGTAGAGGGGTGGGAGGTGGCGTTCTTGAGATGCAGGCTCTTGGTGGACTAGGACCCTAATTAGTCTAAGATAATTACAAGTGGTTATGAAGGCGGGGTCAGGGCAAGAGGTGAACTCACTAAGAAATCTATCTATAGAACTGTACAAATCAGGGAGGGTAAAGAGAAGGGCATCCTTATGGGAGGTGCTATTGTCATTATAGATAATGGGAAAGTTGAACCTGCCACCCATGGATGGACGGATTAAAGTCAACACCTACTCTTCGAGGATACGGCATGAAAGTGGGGTCGTTTCTCTCAGAAGGGAGGGTGTTACAAAACGCCATCCAAGCGTCAAGGTTGACGTCAAAAATGTGTCTTCTCCAGGTGGGTTGGCAATTATAGCCTTCCACCGATCTAGGCACCTGGAGGACTTTATCCTGCCAAAATTCACGGTCCTCGGCTCCCCAAGCAGTTGGGTTGGCCTCTCACTCCACTAGCCACTTGTCCTTGAGCCTTGCACCCATAGCGATAACGTTGTTTACAAGTTGAATGGGCATTACTCTGTTTAATGTAGCGGGAAACTCAAAGCTCAAGTCGAAGGGATCGTGGGCACATTCCTGTTGTTCCCAGATAATCAACTCTACATGGAATTCAGCGGGGAGATTCTCAGGGTGTGGTAGGAGAGGGGTAGGTTGTCTTGGAACAAGTCTAACGTTCAGCTTTTTCCTTGCCTTCTCTACCATTTCTCTCCTACGGTTAGCCTGGGCTGCTTTCCTCTCAACAGATATGTCAGGGGGTTGCACTTCGTCTTGTTGTGGAGGAGGGGGTGGTGGGACGTAGTCCTCCTCCTGAGGTCCCAGATCAAGCTCTGGTTCACCCCCTTTTGCTTGCACGTCTTCTTGCGCCTTCGCCTCTGTGAAGCCAAGTTCGTCTATTTCCTGCACCGTCAGGCCTACCTGTGCAAGATATCTTCTTTGCTCCTCTAGGCTCTACGGCGGGCCTCCTAGCTGCAGTGGCACATGCAGGCCTGTTGTTAGGGCTCTGCGTGCAATGGCTAGCTTCTTCTACAGCTGATCATTGGTCTTGTTTCCTTCTGATTTGGTGGAGTGGAGCAATGTGTTGAGGAAGGTGTGCTCCTGGGCTATCATGGAAAGCCGGGCCACCTCTGCCTGATTCTCAGCCAACACCCTATCTCCTTCTGCTTTGGCCAGCCAGCGAGCCAAGTCTCGTATTCTCCCCTCATTGTGGTCAGCCCATTCTTTTGCTCTTTTTTCCATATCTTCCAGGCTCTCCCCCTGATGGAGTGTCATAGCCATGAGTTGTTGCTCTGCTGGTCCTCGAGCTCACAGTGTAGGCGAGATTGCTCCTGGCGTTCATTGGCGATCTGTGCATTGAGCTGGTCCAGCTTCACATGCATCCTTTGCACCTGCTCTCCTCTTAACTGGTCCAGCTCTGCAGCCTCCAGTCTGATATTCTCAAGCTGGTTTTGTGCTTTCAGGTTGACTGTAGAGAGCTGGTCGTTCTTGCACCGCAGGTGAGCACTGGTCTCCCTCTCTTTGTTGAGGCGATCCATTAAGATTTTTCTTCTTCCTTCCCAAGCAGCGTCACGTTCCTTCAGTGCTTTTGATTCTTCTGCATCCTTATTGCTGGCTTCTTCTTTTAGTGCAGCAATCTCCCTTTGGCATTCTGCTATCTACTTTGTTTTCTCCAGCTGGAGAGCGGCTCGTGATTCTCGTTCTGTTGCCAGCTCCTCCATGGCTGCTCTCCTTTCTTCCTTGGCCCTTTCTAGCTACGAGAGCAGCTCCTTAACGTAGTCATCATATTGGCCTGCTGGAGGTGGGGGATGGGACAAGGTGGTGGTGGTGACAACGGCTTCTATTTTCTGCCTTTTTAGCTCTGGCCTTGGCTCCATATCAGTCGTGGCTACCCTCTTCACTCCCGACGCTGGGGTGGCCACGCCCGCTTCTCTTGCCAACTCCCTTTCCACCAGGAATTGCAGCCAAGTGACCATGTTGCTCTCATCGACTTTTGGGGTAGAGCCTTGGGTGGCAGTGGCAGTGCGTGTTGTCATGATGAGAGTGGCTAGCGTGGAAGGTACGAAGAGGGGGGGAGTTGGCATCATCGGTTCTTTGCCTTTTCCTTCTGCTGGGGGCGGCGGTGTGATTTTCGGCACACTGGTACTGGAACCAGGTGCCTCTGTTTGGTGTGGGCTCTCTGCGCCTTTCTCGTCTCTTTTGTGCTGCTCCTCAATGGAGCGACGGGTGGCCAGCGCTATTTCTTCCTCTTCCTTCCTTCTCAGCTCCTCTTCAGTTTTCTTTTTTCTCTCCTCCTCATCCCTGACCGACTCCCTTTGAGCCCTCTCCAGATCTTCCTTTTCTTTCTTCTTGCTGATGGGACCTAAAACGGGCCGGCACTGGCTCATGCACTAGCCGGACCTCTATCATGCGCTCAACAACCCCACGGCCTCGTGGCCAGGAGTGTTGATGACACATACATCATACATTGCCTTCCTAAACATCTTGTGTTTGTATCACATCTCGTAGTCCAACTCTAACCCAATCAATACTCCTCAGAGGGAGTCCCAACACATTGCCAAATAGCATGAAGTACAAACATAGGAGCTCCTCCAACGGCTGAGTGCCGCTACCTCACTGCGACTCTCCTACATCTTGGGGATTGGCCCCTCAATGCGTCGCTAAACATATATAACACTTCACACATATTTCCACTCAAGGTACCAATTATTTCATTCCAGGATGTACCATACCTCACTTTACTTTCCCCTTAGACCCAACGTCTAGCCTATAGCTTGGGACAACCTTACTCACTCAACGTTGGTCACGATCTAGAGAATACAGGTGCTATGCATCCAAGAGGTATTGTCTGATACCTTTTATCATTTTATGCTTCATGCAAATTGTGAATGTCCATGTGCTCAAACAATTAAGAAAATCAACATTTGTGCACATGTGGAAAACATTTCTTTCAATGATTTTGACTATCGCTCGTATGCGGCGTTGCATAAACCTAGCACCGAGAAGACCTCGTGCTACTAGGTTCTTAATTTTTAATTATCGACCAACCTAAATGGTATGCATAAAAACCAGCAAGCTTTTTATCATTTTATTCAGCATTTAAACACCTTTTATACACTCTACCCCCTCACCCATTTAGGTTGTGCATTATTGATCGGTTTAGGGTTCATTTTTCACATTTTTTGTGTATAAACGCAAAAAAAACCACACTAGAACAAAAATGTGGGGCTGAACTAAGGCAAATCCTCATGCTTTAGACCCCACAAACATTGACAAACATGGTTCTTATTTTTTCTTAATTTTCGGCACTCAAAATCCATTTTTCCCCTATTTTTTAGTGGTTTTTTCCTATTTTTTGTATATTTTCACAATATTAAATAACTAAAAATACAAAATGAGTTGTGGGCTGTGGCCCTTAGGTTCATTTGTAGCAAAAACACAAATTTAGTTGGTGTGTCTTATTATATTTTCCATTTATATATCAAAAACACCCAATTTCTCCCTATTTCGCGTGTTTTACGGGTTTTATACCATTAATTCAACACTTATGATTTTCTGATTTTCTGAGCATAAACTGATCAAACTCATAGCAAACAACATCGTAATGCATAATCATCCCATGGGAACAAGTATTCATGAAGCAAATTGCATAAAACATCAATTTCCTTTGTAAAAATGAAATTACCGTTCTTTGCGGGTTGCGGGTTTTTATTTGCCATGTCTCAGGACTGATTTCAAGCAGTCATTAATGCTCATGACAGTCCACAATCAGCAATCTTCATTCCTCTTGAACCACGGAGCAATCCGGTCTTCATTGGACAAGCATCTGTCATCCATTCTTCTTCTTCTTCTTCACCGCATGAATCTGCCCTTAGAGGAGAGAGAGGGAGGAGAGAGAAAGAATGAAATCAGAGATCTTCATAGAGACCACCATTGCTTGAGCGAGAGGCGGCGAAACGATCAGCATCCAGAGGGGAAGCAAGGCCCAATGTCTGATCTAGTGGTTGTTCACAGCCAGGAGATGGCATCTCCATGAAGAGGAGCGCAATTTTCGGCCATTCCTGATGGCGCCATCCCCACGTTTTTTTCCTCCCAAGAGATGCCATGCTTTTGTGTGGCATAAAATGCCCCAAGGCCCCCAAGGGTGACTTACCATTTGGCCCAAAGTTTGGCCACCTCTTCGTATCTTGTCCGGTTTCTTGGCTCCTTCCCCGTCCTGACTCCGAATTGAGCTCTGAAAAATCCTGGGCGTCCGGCTCGGTATCCCGCATTGGCCGGTAACTCTTGTCAACCCGCGCGACAGTCTGAAAATTTATGAAAAATCAACAAGTGTTGCTCGAGCACCTTTAAAGCACTTTGACGCTTAAAATCGTCCTAGATGGAGCCGCCACCTTCGACGTTGAATATTTTTCCCTTGATATTCGTAATTTTTGGCTATTTTTAAGCACTTCTCGGCATCAAAATATCGCTCTCATTGGCGACCACGGGATAGGGCGACTCGGCTCGTCGAATCCCACAATAGATCTGTACAAAAAAACCAAAGGAAGCATCAAGCTAATACAAAATAGATACATACTAAACATAGCACAATGCTCACCCTACCCCCTGACAGAACCAAGGCATGACATCCACAAGGAGTAGGCCTAGCAGAATCTGATAGAAGGTCCGAAGCTAGTCACTAACCAACTGCTCCAACATGACCAAACTAAAAGAACCATTGCCCTAAGTGGTGGTCTGAACTACCTACCTAACTAAGGACAACACAACCAGGAGCTCTTACTAGGCGAGAACTCCTATAGCCTGATCAAGAAGTATTTTCTTATAGCACATTCCTTCTTTTAGGGTTTTATTTTATTGATATACTTGGGCATGTAAAAAGGAGGGAGCTGAGCGTAGTGACCCAAGGAGAACAGGGCATCAGCCTCAGGTCCTGTCTCGGTACCCAAGAACCTACCAAGCCCTCGCAAGGCGACACTCAATCCTTTTCTGACGCTCACTTTTATTTTCGCTCCAACCTTCCTTACTTTCCTCTTTTCGAGCAAGATGCCACCCCTAGGAAGACAAGGCATCGGCCCCGAGTCTGACTCATCCCCAGGAACCTACTAGGCCCTCGTAAGGCAATGATCAACTGCTTATAAGTTTTTTTTCCTTTTCTTTTCTATGATAGGGGTTAGAACCCCTTTTTACACACCTTCGTATATATTTATTATCTTTAAGATATTCAGGGTTTCTTTGCCTTTATCATCTTTATTTTCTTCTTCGGCAGGCTTCTCTAACTGCCTCACAACTAACAAGAACTCCTAGAATGTCTGCTTAGCAGGCTAGCAGAACAGGGTCACTAGAACTCCCTTCTAAAATAGGTCTTTCGATGCCTGACAATGTCTTTACAGGAGGCAATAACTACTCAGACCTCCCTCAAACATACTGAACCTAAACCTCGGGACTTCATGCCTTGGACGCCGGTCCCCAACAAGAAACGAAAATCCCCCTTAACAAGTACACAAACACATATAGCATAAAAACCATAGTACTCATAAAGGAGAGATATCACCTGGATAGGGCCACAAGAAGCTTCCACGCAACAAAAGGCTCCTTCCAAGATCTTCTTCGAACCTGTCTAGCACAAAACTAAAACAAGAAACCATTAACCGCACCTGCATTAAACAGACAATGGCCCTCTTGGCCTAATAAAATAAAGCACTTCACTACAAAACTTAATCGGCCCTCTTGGCCTAACGAAATAAAACATTCAAAACCTCGCAACACTGGCCCTCTTGGCCTAATGAGATCAAACAGAATAGCACCTACACAACCTTCCTTGGAATAGCACAGATGTACACTAATAGGCTCCCTCCCAAGGAGGAAAAACAGGCTGGTAGCCCGAAACTAAATGCATAAGATTATGACCCATCCCTCCTGCATAGATAGCAAGAGGCGTACGCATAACATGTTGTCTAATTAATCTATGGGTCCAGGATAATAACGGTAGATTGGTCTCGGCTACTCTTTGCATCACCCATATCAACCATCGTCTCCCATATATCGCATGCTCTGATAACATTCCCCACAAGCGACCAGGTCCGAGTTTCATCATTGATCACAATATCCAAACTAGGACCACAATTAAAGAAGAGGTCTTCCTCATAAGCAAGATTTGCCAATGAATCCGCAAATTGATTCCAGTAACGTGGAATCAGTTGAAAAGACACTCTCTCAAACTCTTCAAGTAGGGTCATCACAGTTCGATAATGCATACAAAGAATGGGATTCCGCACTGTGTATGTCCCATCTAGCTGATTCAGGATCAACTGGGAATCCCCTTTTACTAACAACTGACGAATACTACCTTGTTTGGCAATATGCAATCCCATAATCAAGGCTTTATACTCCGCCATATTGTTAGTGAATCCTACCCCGAGATAAGCAGCTAACTTCATCGTAACTCTACGTCGGGGATCTTGGATTACTACTGCAACACTCCCTTTTTTATTAGGGCCCCTAGACGCTCCGTCGAAATATAATGTGTACGTCCACAATGGGTTTACACAGCTTGCCATCACGAACTCCTCTATTCGTAACTATGATAATCAAAGTTTAGCATGTTGAGAGGATGAACTAATGGCTCCATCCCACCTTCTTCATTGAACTCAACAGGGATACTTGTCAACAATCGTAAGCAGTGATGGCAGAAGACTTTCATCTCCCACACAAAGGTTCCGTCTTCTTGCTCAATCACTTTGTATCCTTTGCTCCATCAAATGAGTTTCCCCTGATGATATCTTTGCTCCAGATATGGGTGCTCCAAATATGGGATTAACCGACCCATCAACCGACTTTAAGCTCTTCTGCAAGTCTCAAATCGTCCCTAGCATGGACCTGCATGCATTTCTTTGTATTAGCATACTTAGAAATAATAAGGTTTAATATTATTAATATTAACCTTATTCTTAAACTCTACTCCCTGTAGATCAGCTAATAAGGCCATAGACCTATTCTTCCCTAACCTCACAATCTTGTAAGGGACCATCCCATTTAGGTTCTAGCTTCCCTGGAAACAGCTCCCTACACGCATCATAATATAAGACTAACTGTCATTTTTTAAAGGTATATTTCTTCGCCCTAAGGTCATGCAACTGCTTCATCCGACGCTTGGCTACCTCCTGGTGTAATAAGCTCTGCAACTTCAGCTCATCCAGGTGGGCTATAGTCGTGAAACGTTCAAAAAGGGAATCCTCATCTCCCAACGAATGGTTAATTGCAAACCGTATGGTCGGCAATTCGATTTCAAGGGGTAACACACACTCTTCCCCATAAACCAATTTGAATGGAGTATGGCCGGTAGCTCGCTTGAACGTGGTATTCTACGCCCATACTGCCACATACAGCTTCTTGTCCCTGTCTCGTTTCTTCTTAGAGACTATCTTAGACAAGATCCCCACAAGTTGTTTATTAGTACTTTCAACTTGCCCATTCGCTTGCAGATTATAAGGAGTCGTTTTATTATGCTTGATTTGCCAAGCTTCAGTCAAGCTTTTCATCACCTTATTCAGAAAATGGGTTCCATGGTCCGACACTAATTCCGTCGGTGAACCAAAGCGGCAGATAATCTACTCTAACAGGAAACTTGCAGTCTCTTTTGCATTGTCCTGCCTCGTCACCCACGCTTTTGACCATTTTGTGAAATAATCAGTGGCCACTATAATATACCTCTTTTGGGTAGTAGACGACGGGGTAATAGGACCCACAAAATCAATGCCCCACTTCTCGAATGGAAGGATAGCCATGATAGGCGTAAGTGGGCGTCTCCTATTCTCTCTATTGTCATGTCTTTGACATGTATCACATTTCTTAACATACTCAATAGAATCTTGGAAGATGGACAGCCACCAATATCCAGCTCTTAAAACTTTCTACGTCGTCAACCGTCCTGCAAAGTGCCCTCCACATGCAGAGTCATGACACTCCTCCAAGATGAAAGGAACCTCGTCAGGCATCACACATCGGTGATAGATATCATCAACGCCTTGCCGATATAGCGTCCCTATGATCAAGGAAAACTTCAAAGCTTGCTGTTTGATTTTCCTCTTTTCAGACTTTGACAAACCAGCTCCTGTCTCTCATGTTGATAGATAATTTGTAATAGCAGCATACCAAGATGGAATAGAAACTGTATTAATTTTAAACATTTCCTCAATATCGCTTCCTTCAGCCAAAGTCTCTTTCGGCTCCCCGAAATCCACAAGGCATTCCACAATACCCTGCAACCTCGGTGGCGTACTCTTAATCTCATAATCAAACTCCTGCAAAGTGATTAACCACTTTGCCAAAAGATCACGCGGCTGCAACTTGTTCATAAGCAATCTAAGTCCTTCCGCCTTTGTATAGAACACTACCTTTTCATAGAGGATGTAGTGCCTGAATTTCTTAGTCCCAAAGACCATCGCAAGACACAACTTCTCCATGTAGGTATAATTAATCTCTGAAATGCCCAATTTTCGACTAGCAAAAGCTATCGAATGATACCACTTTTCCTCCTAGATTTGGGCTAAATAGCAGTTGATCTATGCATAGTGGCTGCTGAAAATATAGAGAACACCTCACCTCTTTTAGGTGCTTTTACTAGCTCCTGTTTCACATCCTCAAAAGCTACCTTACAAGGGTCGCTCCATTCAAATGAACAGCTAAAGGATAATAAATTCGTTAATGGCAACGTCCTTTCTGCCAAGGCATTTATAAATCTCTGATAGTACCCTATCGATGACAGAAAGCTATGAAGCTCTTTCGGAGTGTGTGGTGGACTCATAGCAACTATAACCTTGATCTTTTCAGGGTCAGTTGCTATCCCTACTGAACTAACCACATGGCCTAGCAATAGCCCATAAGGTACTCCAAAAACACACTTCCGTGGGTTAAGAGCGATACAAAATTGTCTGCAGTGCTCAAAGCACTTTCTCAAAATAATCAACATCCTTTCCCTTACAATGGCTACCCCCAGATCATCAATAAATACTTTCAACTCATCTGGGGAGATGTCACCAAAGGTCTTGTCTGCTGTTCATTGCCATGATCCAGGTGCATTGTATAAACCAAAGGCCATCACATGGTACGCAAAAGTACCAAAGACAGTAATAAAAGTTGTTCTCAACTTGTCTTCTTCTGCAATTGCCATATGCTTATATCCCGCAAAGCAATCCATGAACGAATATATCTCCCTACCCACTAATTCATCCAAAATCTGGTCAATAAACGGCAATGGGTAGTAATCCTTAACCGTCTGCTTATTCAGCTCTCTAAAATCTATACATAATCGGATCTGGTTATTTTTCTTCTTCCTGATAACAACAGGTGAACACCATTCTGTGTGTTGTACAGGGAAGATCAAACCAGCTTTCCTTAACTTCTGTAACTCCTCAAACAGCCCGTCCCTCAATTCAAAAGGCATACGCCTTACCTTCTGACGCACAGGACAACTGCCTTCTTTTACAAGGATAGTATGAACAGCTAGGCTGGGAGAAATACCTCTCAGCTCATCATAACTCCAAGCAAAGATATCAAGGAATTCTTGAATCAAGGACACATAGTCCTCCCTTTCTGCTGAACTGAGCATGGAACCTAATTTAATTGGCCGCGAATCATTCGGCATGCCAAGGTCTAACTCAATCACATCTGCGTCTCTTATCCTATCTTGAGGCTCTATCGGCTCATTTAGAGTTATCAGATAGATATTCTCTATAGTGGACCCCTCTTTAGATTCATCACTGGATGATGTCTCACTACCAGACGGATCGTCTGCTGTCTCTAATTCAGTAGAAGATAAAGGAGCTCTCTCACTTTGAGGAGACTCAGGATAAGCATCGACTATTACTCGATTAGCACCTCGACCTAGGACCACTCGACCGGCGGGTATATTGACTTGATAGTCTGTTCGTAAGATCCAAGGCCTACCTAGCAAAACCCAATAGCTAGGAAGTCCTACAAATCTAACCATCCTAAAGTCCAAGAAGCATTCTACACTTGCAACTGTAACATGGACCTTAGTAACGCAACCTTCTGGTTGTTTTAGACTATCATCAGCCATTCTCAGAAGGGTGGAGCTGTCTTTCTGGATGCCTAGACCCAACCTCTCCATCAATTCTGAACTCATGATGTTGACGGAGGATCCAGTGTCTACAATGGCATGTTCCACTAATATTCCATCTACATAAGCTGGAACCCTAGGGCAGTTCTTTTCAGCATGGTCAAACCAATCTTCCCCTACTCGTGCTATGCCCAAGGCTTCTACCTTATACCCGATACACAGGATCTTCTTAAATTCCTTGTGTTCTCCTGGAAATAATTTGATCAATTGCAAGAGGTTCACATCTGGTTTAACTTCGCAAAGAGAACTCGCTAAATTGAAGTCATGATAAGTAGCCAAAGCTCTCTTCTCTCGCCAAACCATCCTCTCTTTTGGTCTTTGGACCGGTTTTGGTGCTTCTTTCTTAGCTCTCGCCTTCTTCCTTGGCACTTCATCATCCTTTTTAGGGTCGCCTTTCTTGTCAACCGGCTTTAGCGGTCCCCCTTCTATGCTAGGACTCTAGACTTGCGTCCCCTTATCCCCTTGTTTAGGATTTGCCTCAACCGGTTTTGTATTATCTTTGTCAACCTCTTTAGCCTTTTGGCCTCTTGTCACGGCTCTTAAGTTAGAGGTTTTAGCATCATTAACTCGTATAGCCTCAATAAGGCTAACCCCGTTGCCTTGTGGCAACTCTTCTATATTTGTTTTTCCCCTCTATAATATTTTCCTAGGTGTATCATTCTGCTACAAGTTATTTCCTTGCGCTCTATGATTCACTGGGCCCGGTTGTTTACTCTCTTGTTGGAGAGAGCTAATCTTACTCCAACAGGTAGCAGCTAGATGACCCGACTTCCCACAAATGTCACATTTCACATTTGGACAATTCCTGGGGAAGTGCTGTCCACCACACCATTTACAACTAAATCTAGAGGGTCCACCCTCTTCAGGGCGTCGACTCCCTATCAAATTTTGTTGCTTCTTTAAGAAATTAATGTCGACGGCTATTTGTTGATATTGTTCGGAAATCATATCGGTATAATGCTTCATCATGTCCTTGACTTCACCAAGGACATTAAATACACTCGACTCGTAGCCTCAATCATCAACTCGTCGTTCCATTGGCCTAACAATCTGATTTGGCATTGGCTGTTGACCTACAGGAACAACATTCGATTTTGAAACTTGGCCTCCAACATTTGATGGAGCCAATTGACTTGCCATGGGTCACATTGGGAGGAGCTGGTAATAAAGGTACATTCGAAACCATGCTCCCTCTCCCAACAAGGTTAGTCATAGGCATCCCTTGACTTCCATTCGTCAATGGTGGATTGCCACTAGGTACTAAACCCCCATTAACATTCATTCGAGAGGAGTAGGCCATTTGTAATCGTGCTTCTACTCCCTCTGCCCGCGTAATAGCGGTGTCTATATCTGCTAAGGCCACACTGCTCAATTGTACTTGGATATTAGAGTCCAACCCATGCAGAAAGTATTGCAATTGGGCAGCTGGTGGAATGGGAATGTAAGTTTGCAACTTACAGAATACTTCCTTCAACTTCTTAGCATATGCTTTCATGTTCTTGTGAGGATCTTGACGTGTCACATTCAAGACCCGCAACCAATAT
The DNA here is from genome assembly GCF_053477565.2 of Lygodium microphyllum. Lineage (NCBI taxonomy): Eukaryota > Viridiplantae > Streptophyta > Polypodiopsida > Schizaeales > Lygodiaceae > Lygodium > Lygodium microphyllum. The sequence goes on from NC_141141.1 coordinate 8,811,430, forward strand.
TGGCCACCTCTTTCAGGGGCATATTCTGCTCGGAAAGCTGCATAGAATCGATCAATGGTGGTTATGGTTCCAGACTCAATGCTGTTATACCAAACCGCAGCCCTTCCTTTTAACGTCATATTGAAGAACATCATGAGATGTCCCTCATCTTGGATGCGATAATTGAACATCAATCTCTGAAATTAACAAATGTGAAATTCTGCATCCTCTTCCGCTAACCCATTAAAAATGGGCAAGGGAACTCCTAAGGCTGGTAAATCCGACGTCCCTGCAGGAATCGCAATAGGCTGTGCCATGGTGACAAGCAGATTAGCAGTAGGAGCTTGAAGTGACGGATTCACACCCCCACTTAAAGTGGGTAGACTTGGTGGAGAAGAGAAAGAACTTATGCTTCCTCCTGCCCCTAATGGAATAGGTGGATCAGTTAAGTGACTAAGACCACTGCTTCCTATACGTAGTGGACTACTCCTTTGAGGAGAATAACTGCTTACGATCTCTAATCGCCGTCTAGCCCTCTCAGCACGTTCGGCTTTTTGGATTTCAGCTTGACGATCCTTGTCAGAGGACATAAACCAACTTTATTTTGGTCCCTAGAAACCCTAAATCCCAAAACCACCACTTATAAGTGGCTCCCGACAGACGCACCACTGATGGGACCTAAAACGGGCCAACACTGGCTCATGCACTAGTCGGACCTCTATCATGCGCTCAACAACCCCACGGCCTCGCGGCCAGGAGCGTTGATGACACATACATCATACATTGCCTTCCTAAACATCTTGTGTTTGTATCATGTCTCGTAGTCCAACTCTAACCCAATTAACACTCCTCATAGGGAGTCCCAACACATTGCCAAATAGCACGAAGTACAAACATAGGAGGTCTTCCAGTGGCTGAGTGCCGCTACCTCACTGTGACTCTCCTACATCTTGGGGATTGGCCCCTCGATGCGTCACTAAACATATATAACACTTCACACATATTTCCACTCAAGGTACCAATTATTTCGTTCCAAGATGTACCATACCTCACTTTACTTTCCCCTTAGACCCAACGTCTAGCCTACAGCTTGGGACAACCTTACTCACTCAACGTTGGTCACGATCTAGAGAATACAGGTGATATGCATCCAAGAGGTATTGTCTGATACCTTTTATCATTTTATGCTTCATGCAAATTGTGAATGTCCATGTACTCAAACAATTAATAAAATCAGCATTTGTGCACATGTGGAAAACATTTCTTTCAATGATTTTGACTATCGCTCGTATGCGGCGTTGCATAAACCTAGCACCAAGAAGACCTCGTGCTACTAGGTTCTTAATTTTTAATTATCGACTAACCTAAATGGTATGCATAAAAACCAGCAAGCTTTTCATCATTTCATTCAGCATTTAAACACCTTTTATACACTCTACCCCCTCACCCGTTTAGGTTGTGCATTATTGATCGGTTTAGGGTTCATTTTCCACATTTTTTGTGTATAAACGCAAAAAAAAACCCACACTAGAACAAAAATGTGGGGCTGAACTGAGGCAAATCCTCATGCTTCAGACCCCACAAACATTCACAAACATGGTTCTTATTTTTCCTTAATTTTTGGCACTCAAAATCCATTTTTCCCCTATTTTTTAGTGGTTTTTCCCTATTTTCTTTGTATATTTTCACAATATTAAATAACTGAAAATAAAAAATGAGTTGTGGGCTGTGGCCCTTAGGTTCATACAGCAAAAACACAAATTTAGTTGGTGTGTCTTATTATATTTTCCATTTATATATCAAAAACACCCAATTTCTCCCTATTTCGCGTGTTTTACGGGTTTTACACCATTAATTCAACACTTATGATTTTTTGATTTTCTAAGCATACACTAATCAAACTCATAGCAAACAACATCATAATGCATAATTATCCCATGGGAACAAGTAGTCATGAAGAAAATTGCATAAAACATCAATTTCCTTTGTAAAAATGAAATTACCGTTCTTTGCGGGTTGCGGGTTTTTATTTGCCATGTCTCGGGACTGATTTCCAACAGCCATTAATGCTCATGACAGTCCACAATCAGCAATCTTCATTTCTCTTGAACCACGGAGCAATCCGGTCTTCATTGGACAAGCATCCGTCATCCATTCTTCTTCTTCTTCTTCACCGCATGAATCTACCCTTAGAGGAGAGAGAGGGAGGAGAGAGAAAGATTGAAATTAGAGATCTTCGTAGAGACCACCATTGCTAGGGCGAGAGGCGGCGAAACGATCAGCATTCAGAGGGGAAGCAAGGCCCAATGTCTGATCTAGTGGTTGTTCACAGCCAGGAGATGGCATCTCCATGAAGAGGAACGCAATTTTCAGACGTTCCTGATGGCGCCATCCCCACGTTTTTTTCCTCCCAAGAGATGCCACACTTTTGTGTGGCATAAAATGCCCCAAGGCCCCCAAGGGTCACTTACTATTTGGCCCAAAGTTTGGCCACCTCTTCATATCTTGCCCGGTTTCTTGGCTCCTTCCCCGTCCTGACTCCGAATTGAGCTCTAAAAAATCCTGGGCGTCCAGTTCAGCATCCCACATTGGCCGGTAACTCTTGTCAACCCGCACGACAGTCTGAAAAATTATGAAAAATCAACAAGTGTCGTCCGGGCGCCTTTAAAGCACTTTGACGCTTAAAATCGTCCTAGATCGAGCCGCCGCCTTCGACGTTGAATATTTTTCCCTTAATATTCATAATTTTTGGCTATTTTTAAGCACTTCTCGGTATCAAATTTCTGCTCTCACTTGCGCTCCTCTTCCCTCTTTCCATGCAGGGCTTTCATTCTTTGTTCTGCGTGCGTTTGTGGGCTGCCCTGGGACTCTCCCTCTTTGTCTTCGTCAATCTCCGTTTCCTCTGAAGACCTATGCTGCTCTTCTGTGTGAGGTGGGGATTGTGACGGTGACTCGTCACTTCCTTCTTCGCCTCCCTTCTTGTCTTCTTCTTCCCGTCCTTGCCCTAGTGCTTCTTGGATTATGGCCGTAAGGACGCCTCCAAACCCTATGGTTGCGGCTTTGAAGGATGATGCCTTGCGGGTTGATCGGGACGATGGGGATTCTCCTCCAATGGCTCTTCCTCCTGTTGCTAGGGCCTTAGCCGAAGCCTCTATGGTTCTCCTCACAAACCCATTCAAGTTCACCTCGTCCAGTGATTGTGCCGCAATGCTGGCGAGTAGAGGCACGTTGATCCGACTCATTATGATGTTGTACCTCTGGCTCGAGAACAAAGCGTGCACCATTTTTGCTTGCAGCTGGATTTCTGGGTTTGGGATGTCTGCCAAGCTAATCCCATCGTTGGTATGGACCTTCACCTTGTCCATTCCCAACATGGCCTAGACGTCCCTCTTCGGCTTTCTTTCCACCTTATTCGGCAGCCCCAGTGCCCTTTCCACCAACTCGGGGGTCAGCTTGATCTGTACTTTCTTGGTGGCTTCATTCTCGCGCATCGTGATGGTGCCTCTGTTTCTGTTAAAGGTGCGCAAAAAGTCGGCGCACTGGGTGTAGTCCACCCTCTGGCCCATTGCGTCTAGGTATTTCTGTAGATGGCACTGGTCTATGATCTGGCGCACTGCCGGCTCTTCGATGGCCACGTCTTCAAGGTTGAAGATGTGACGGAACTTTAACTGGTTGAAGGCTCTCGTCTCTACCGTGAGGCCATACTTCGCTTGCTTATCGATTATTATAGGCTACAAGTTTCAATAGGAATGATGCTAAAGTGATGGGGGAGAGATCTATATACCTGGGGATCGCTGATAGCAACGTCACTCCTTGCACTGATCGATCGAACAGGTCGCCCAAGCTCTCTCTCTCTCTCTCTCTCTCTCTCTCTCTCTCTCTCTCTCTCTCTCTCTCTCTCTCTCTCTCTCTCTCTCTCTCTCTCAACTGGTTGCAAATGAGGATTCCCTTGCCCTTCAAGAACTTATAACCCTACTGGACACTACCCGGATGTTACCGATCACTCTCCTTGCGATTCCTACACATTCAAATGAGCATTTCCTCCATTTTCCACCTGTTTTCCCCGATTTTCTCCCTGTTTTACAGCAGCAAACCCTATGCCTCTCAGGTGCGATTTCCTAATGTTAACCTACTCTAAATGCAACAAAAATCAAAAGCAAAAAACTGAACTAATTTCTCCATGTTTTCCAATCATCAAACAACCAAAATATCCCAAAATACTTACTTGTTTTGAATATCAAAAACACCCAAACTTCCTACCTATCTGAAGCTTCGTTTCGGGGATGAATCCCCTACTTCGATGCTCGATATGAGGCACGCAAGTGCTCAAGCTTGAATCCGTTTGTCCCGACAACGGAACCAAAATGTGGGAGCCTTCGCTCAACTGCCAAGACCCACGGACCGCTTATTGTTTCAAGCGTTCCAAGTGAGCTCTAGTGGCTATCTCTCACCTAGCCGACACGCCGTCGATCCTACGAGTGTAGTGAGCTTACCTTGATGCTTGATCGAGTACCCTCCTCTCTCTTACACTCCGGTAGCTCCATGATTCTTGATGCTAGCTCAAGCATCCTCAATCCTCCTCCATCTCCAAGCTCCATCCTCCATAGCCGTGCGCACAAGAGAAGAGAAGAGAAGAGAAGAGAGGAAGAGAAGAGGAGATGGTGAAGAGCTTCACCCTCTTGATCCCTCGCTCCCACACACACTCACTCCCTCGCACTCTCACACTCCCTATCTCAAGAGCGCACACAAGCAAGAAGGAGAGAAGAAGAGGGGAAGAAGAAGACTCTTTTTGCCACACACCAAAAGAATGAGCTTCTCATTCACTTTTCAACTTTATATACAAAGCCCTAAATCCTTTTCGGGCGGTCATCCCCTTTTCCCTTTTTTACATGGCTGGCCGTAGCCTAGGCCCTTTTTCCCATTTCCCACCATTCTAATTTATCCTATTCCCAACTAATGCGTACACTTTGCACAGGAGCAAGCCTGGCGCTCTTTTACAAGGGTTCGGGGGTGCTTCCACATTTTAATGGTGTGCCTTTTACTATTTTGTTGTCTCGGGGCGACACTGAGACTTTCTGAGGGTTTTGCTCGAACATTTAAATTTTTCAGGGTCTAGTTACTGGTCAATGTGCCTTTTTCCACTTTTATCCTGCGCCTTTTTTGCTATTTTCTTTTTTCCATTTTTCGCTCCTCTGTGCTGCGGGAAACACGGTAACAGGTTGCATGTTATAACCCAAAAAGAACATGTCCTTGATGCATTGATCAATGAGGATACTGATAATAACATACTCATGTATGACAGCTAGCAGGCAACCCTAGTCGATCCCGACCTTGGCTAAATTTAACTCGTATGGGGGAAAACCATACTCTCTGTAGGAAAGTGCCGAGGCATGATCATCATTGAGACTAAAGCTTTCTTGTTAATTTTTATGTGCTTCCAAATGCTAAGGGAGTGGGATAGGAAATATTGTTTGGACAAACCTTCAACAAACAAAGTCAATGCAATGTTGACTATGTGACCCAAGGTATCCAACTTTCTCAAGCAAATGTCAAAATAATAATGTTTTTTAGAAAGGGTATCTACCAAGCCTATATCGCCACCAAGGTCTTCATCTACCACCAACTCTAGTAAGAGGGATAAACAAATACTACATGACTTGCAACAAGCTCCAAAGGCCAAACAGAAACCTGTAAAAGCGAGCTAACCCCTAGTCAAAATGTCCACATGAAGTGTGGTTTTGACATAGAGTAGTCTTCCTACAAAACTCCAATCTCAAGGCCACCTAAGTCTCAAACCCACTATTAAAAAATCCAACAAAGAAATTAGCACTATGGCAAACGAACACATGTAAATCCATGATGTGTCCCGAAGGCCTTATTGTACACACAAGGGCATTATGAAGACAACTGTTGGCTATGGCTACCAAAGAATCCCACCATGATCACTCTCACAGTAGCACCACACTAAAGGGAAGTCAATTCATTCTCATGTTGCTAGTTACACTAGTATTAAATTGACCATTGTGCTTCCCTGTAGTAGCTAGCAATGCAACAAACCACCTAATCCAGTGCCCAAATGAAACAATTCAATGATGTCACAGTCAAGCGCTAGATGACCTTCTCATCATCAATCATTGCTATATGACAAACCTAAGCACCAAGAGCCCACTATCCTCACACCAACATCAACGCAAGCTACACAAATAGATAGAAACTATCTAGACTTGAAGGCAGTTTCTTCTTCATCTCAATAAAACTTGAGAACCGTCTTCCTTTCCAATCCAATTACCCTCGGGGAGGTATACATATAGTGAATTACCTAGGCAATTACCCCACAAGGATAGTCCTCAATGACCACAACTACTTCCGAGTGTGCACTAGCATTGAACGACAAACAGGCAAATCCTCTAGTGAGGTCAAGTATAAATATATCATTGATGAGTCACGTTAAACCAAAACCTCATGTTGAGTTATTGCCCACATACTTTAGACCTTCCATAGTGGAACTCATAGTAGATATGGCTACCAATTTGGGTGACAATATAGTCGACAACATCTGCCGTCTTGACAATAAATTCACCCTGTTTTCTCATAGCTATGATTGCTTGGACCTAGATTTGTTAGATGAAGACACTCTGAGGGCAATAAGAGACCTCCCTTGCTCTTGGAAAGAGTATGAATTCATCTTCCTCAAACACACCTCCATTTCCAAAGAACTCATTGCCACACAAATTAGCAAAGAGCAAGCCATACATGGATGATGAATTACATATTTTAAGCATAGTTGCATAGAAGCCTCAAAAATAGAAATGGATGACTCGATTGTCAGATAATGACTAATGCAGAACAACAATGAGCCATCAAGTCCACTAAGTGTGACCCCACTTACATTACATCCACTTCCTTCTGGGTGTTGACCATCACCTGAAAGACCTCTCTAGCATGTGCTACTACGTCCGTATTTGGATAGAGTACAATGTGAGGAGGAGCTACGTATTGCTAGCCCCCTGAACACGTTCCTCACAGATGTTCTCACTTATATAATGCATTTAGGCATCATCCCAACTAACATGGACCATTATGATACCATGGAATAAAATCCTCATTTTTATGATTGGTTTTTGCATAAAAGTCTGACACCATCTCCTTAAACTCCATTCTTGTGTGCATCTCTATCAGTCACCATGTACGTATTTCATTCTTTTATTTTTCTCTTTATTTTTATATTTTCTAACATTCCTTAATAACATGTGTTGAGTCTTGTGGGGTCACAATTCTTTCCCCACTCACCACTTGTAAGCTAGGAATGCTAACTCTCTAGGGAGGGAAGTGAGTGTTCATCAAATGTTATCAAGTGTTCAAAGTTAGTCATTGCATATCACTATTAGCAATTTTTGTAATAAGGAAAGCAGCTGAGAGCGGATTTTAAAGTCGGGATTTAAGTGCAAAAAGAGCCCTAGACTCGTAAAAGAGGCATTTTTGGTGCAAAATAAAATGATTGCGGATAAAGGAGCTAGAATTTTTCTAGATGCATTTCGATGTCGAAAATCCAACGGAAGTGTTTGTTCGTCAACAATCGGAATCCATTTGACCGTCAACGGAAGTGTTTGTTCGTCAACAATCGGAGTCCATTTGACCCCCCACTTAATGGCCGGACGCAAGGTTTGGCATTATGAAGTAGCTACCGGATCCAAAAGCCAAAAAGGATGTGGTGAAGGCTAGGTGACAGATTTTGAGCCTATCCAATTGGATCGCAATTCCAAGCTTGTTTGCCACCTCAATTGGGTCGAAACCACTTTGCTCAAGTGTGAAAAGGCCAAAATGAACTAGATAATTTAAAGTTTTATATTAAACTTGATCAAGAGGGGCTAACTGATGAGAATTGGAATGACATGGGGGAGGGGACGCATTTTTTTTGGCACCTCCTCCATCCCCCCAAAATTGGCATTTTTGAGCTTGCAATCATTCACTTTTTGCTACTCTTGGCCATGGATTCCTTGAATTTTTTGCCATCAAATTTCTCTGATGATCTACACGAGAAATGATGTAGTGTTCAACAAGATAAAAAACCAATCTTTCTCCCTCCTCTTTCTCTCTTGCCATAAATGTGGTTCATATGGGCTGAGAAAATGAGGGAGAATGGGCTAAGTCATTAAGTGAGGCTAAGATGCAGGCATTTGATTATGAGTTGTATATTCAGAGATGTTGGGAAAATTTTTGGAGTTTTCCTTGCTCACTACAAGTGCATCCAAGCATCCAATCTTTTTTAAAAGGATATAATTTACTCACTATTACAAAGATAACCTCTGTGGGGGACCTGGGTAGTCAAAATCTCCAAGTAAGAAATGTAAACTCTATGTGCCATGATAGTATGCCTCTCCTGGTGGACAGATTCTAAGAAAACCAAGTCCTAATAAGGCTTACAACTCTTCCATGAGAGGTGGTTGTGAAGGAAATTTTGATAGGACCATTGAGACTACAAGTGTGGAAGAGCGTCCTATGAGTGATTCTCATTTTTCTCTTAGAAAGGCTCATGATGAGAGACCTTTGCCATCTTTAAGTGAACCATGCTTTTCGGTGGATTTTGTTCCTCTTAGTGAGAGCATGATGCCTATGAGTGAGAAGTCACAATGTGGACAGAGGCAAGTAAAGGCATCTCATGTGAAGAAGATGCAGAATGCCAAAGGTCTACCTATGCGGGATGGAAGTCATAAGTATGTGAGGCTATTCAATCATAGAAATAAGTCTGTGTTGATTCCATTAGACCAACGTGACAAATTGAGGTAGTGCAATAATAAAAAGTACGAGGTGCTAGTCATCATTATGTTTGGGAACTCCAATTGCTTGGAGTCAAGAAGGGCGGCACGTTGGACTATGATTTAGAAATAGTATTTACAAATGCATTCTTTGGTTAAATTAGTTCATAGTGTCCATATTCTCCTTACCACAAGGCTGTGGGGTTATTTAGATGAGTTTAGGAGGCCGGCTAGATCCCTAGAGCCAGTGTCACCCATTTTTGGTCCCGAAAGGTAGTGTCTTTGCCGGTAATAAGTGGTGGTTTTTGAATCTTGGTTGATTAGGGATTGGTCAGTTAGTTTATGCTAAACAACACCAATATTGATCCATTATTTTCCAATAAACACCATCAAGCTGAGATTCAAAAACAAGAATGAGCTGAAAGGGCTAGAGGGTGGGCTGAAATAATTAGGAGGTATTCCCCTCAACCTAGCAGCCCAATATCCCTACGAGAACGAGGTCTTAGTGTCTCTAGTAGCACAAATAGTCCATTAGGAGGAGGAGGAAGCTCCAATGCTCCCCTTCTCTTAGTAAGTTAGTCCACTTTAAGTGGAGTTGTAGTAGCATCGTCACAAACTCCAACAACAAATCTAGTTGTTGTTATGGTGCAACCTATTGCGATTCCTATAGGAATGGCAGATTTTCCAACTTTAGGGTTCCCCCTATCTATCTTAAATGGGTTAGCAAAGGAGGATGCAGAGCTTTACATTAGTGAGTTCCAAAATCTCATGTTTAACTATTGAATTTAGGACAAGGGACATCTAATGATGTTCTTTGATATGATCCTAAAAGAAAGGGTTGCAATGTGGTATCATGGCTTAAAAGTGGGTACCATAACTATGATTAATCTATTTTTTGCAGCCTTTCAAAGGGAATTGGCCCCAAAAAGAGGTGGTCAATATTTGCTACGTGTTCTAAATGTGACACATGCAGAGCCCCATGAAAATGCCCGAGTATATGTCAAGAAGATGAAAGAGGTCTTTCACAAGTTGCAAGTCTCTATTCCTATTCCACCTGCTACTCAATTGCAATACTTCTTGCAATGATTGAAATTTAATATCCAAGTGCAATTGAGTAGTGTTCCCCTAGAGGATATAGATATGCTGTAATTCGAGTAGAGGAAGTAGAGTCCCACTTACAAGTGGCCTACACATCAAGGGCAAATTTAAATTCAAGCTTTAGTCCTATAAATAATTTGGGATCAGTTAGTGGAGATCAAGGTGTGATCAGTACTTCTATAACCAACCCGAATGGTATAGGAAGCATGAGGCGAAATGTGCCTTTGTTGCTAGCTCCTCCAAATGTCGTTAAAGCCAACTATGAACCAAAGAGCTCCTTTTGTAAACCATGGACCTGTACAGGTAGTAGCAACCCCTTTGCAAGTTGTGCAACCTAGTGAGAGGATAGCTCTTGATGCCATTGGTTATGAATCCTCTGCATCAAACATTGTAGAGGTAAAGGATATGATGAAACATTATATAGATATGAACATTAAGCAATACCACCAGATCGTCATAGATGTTAATTTTTTAAAACATTAACAAGCCCGATGAGGGGGCTCATCACGATTCAACTGTAAGTGGTGTGGTGGGCTAATGTGTAACGTGCCCGCCCCTCAAATTGCGGGACACGTCTTAGTAGCCCATCAAGAGATCAATCTAGAAGACGCCGCCCAGTACTCCCAAGGAATGACATGGGGTTTGCCAACTAGGGTCTCTCGAGTCTACCTCACAACGGAACTTATCTGGTCATTCCCACTAGGATCGACCTAAAGTACGAGTTCCTAGCAGTCGAGTCTTCCTAACAGCCTTCTAGCATCGGTCGACATCCGCTCCACTTTGCGTAGATACAACTGGACCCAAGCAAACTCATACCACACTTGGTTCAAAGAGAATGGGAAACGAGAGGAAGGCATTGCTCGACCTCTCTGCCCGTAGGGCATAGTCCCATTCCGATTCCCTAAAACGGTATGAATCAGGTTTTTAACTTACAAGTTCTAAGGTCCTTGTCTATCTAACGTTTGCATCAAATAAATTCCATTGAGGAAAGCTCTCAGCTAACTGAGATGACCTTCCCATAGGATAGACCCATTGGTCACATCCACCACGCTTCCCTCGGGGGTTGTTTTAGTTATCTAATTACCTACCACATTATGTTTGACACATAAAAGCAGCTTCCTTAATTAACTTGTTAATCACGGGTTCCTGAAAAAACCCAAGGAGCGCAAGGTAGCTGCAAGTGACCATCAGCACTCAACTGTAGCCAAAGTGCCTCCATCTTTCCTACCTCCTTCAAA